>NC_057799.1:225629532-225681517 GCF_018294505.1 Triticum aestivum
TCTCTCTCTCTCTCTCTCTCTCTCTCTCTCTTTGTATGTCTCGATTAACCTCGCTCTTTCTCGGACACAAACGATATATCTCCATGTTTGAGCCCAAATCGACATATTCATATTGTATACTCTCTCCAACCAGTCTCACTCTTTTGATCGCACGACGACCCACACTCGCTCAATCTCTGTCCCTTTCTACATGTAATCGATTGACCTTGCTTCCTCCAACGCACGAAATATATCTACATGTATGTGGCTGGATCATCTCTCAAGCTCTATCTTACGGCCCTCACCCTTCCCAAAAGCTCAATCTGACAATATCTCTCCAGAGCATATATATCTTTTCAATGAATGTCGGACCACACTCACTATGTCTCTCTATCTATATGTCTCTCGATTGACCTCGCTTTCTCACGCCGTATCTTCCACACATTGAAGCTACCTCTCCATCCCTCGCAAAGCCGGAGCTATTTACATTGCGAGGGGGACTCCAACCTTGGATTAATTTGTGTAGGTATTTATTCCGGTGGGTTTAGATTAGCATTCCGCCCACAACTACTCCGAACACCGTTGCAACCACCGCACCTCCCCCAATTGATTTCCCTCTGGCTCATTCATCGCTCTCTCGCACGTCCTTTCTCGCCTTCAACATCGCACCATGGTATTATTGCAAAAAACTATGTTGTTATCTTTAATTATTACAAATAAGCTACAAAACTACACACCGATAGTCCACCTAGAATGGAACAAATTTCGACCCACAAATTAAACTGCTACAAACTATACATCGAGGGGCCCACCTGTCATGAAAAAAATTTGGACCTATATACAAATTAAAAAAATAAAGGACGAGGATTGAACATGTGACCAGGGCCTTCAAGCTGCACGTCAATAGGAAACATACGTAGAACAGCAATGTTTGTTGTACCCCCTTTCTTCATATAATGTTTTTATATTACCACATCCTATTTAATGGATAACATGTAATATTATTTTTAGTACAACAGTGGGACCGGCTCGTTAGCACGTAGAACTATTCGCCTTCACTAACTGGTGGGTTCCATGTGTGCTCTCTCTCTCTCTCCTCCCCTTCTTCGTTTAGACGCACGGGCAAACACACAGAACTCGCGGGCGATGTTGCCGTTGATCATATCTGGACGCATTCACAAGTTACGGCGCTAGTTTCACGTACTAGTAGTACTAGTCAATGTGTACGTGCAATGCACATTAATTTGTAAGTATATTAAGTGATGCGGATATTAAGTAGAATATTATTTGCGTGTTATTATGTGATTAGCACTATTTTTGGCATGAAATTAACTGCACGCTAAACGTGTTGAGCACTCGACATTGAAGCAGTCCAGGTCGTTGGATGAGAAGGAATACATGTGGCTTCATGATATTTTATATTTAATTTGATACGGCTCTAGCAGAACATTCCATCGATCAAACCATAGATTTCATTCAGTCTGACTCCGGCTTTACATTCATACGACGATCGATCTAAAATAAAAGGAAATGATAAACATTCGGATTTTAAGCATGGCAATCCGAACATTTTTCATGGCAAATTTAGATTACGCGGCGGCGGCGGCGTCTTGCGGTGGGAAGCGGCTCCTCTGCCGTGCTCTGTGTGTCGTCGGGCCACTGACCGACGACGACAGCGGCGTCTTGCACCGGTGTTGGCGTACTCCTGGACGTTGGCCCTAGCTTCAAGGAAGGCCACAATGTTCTGGACTTCAGTCTCCAGGAGCGAGTCAACTGGCGTTGGTGCAAGAAAGCGGTCGATGGCGGCCATGCATGCCGCTGAGGGGGGCACTGGCACCCGCGTGGGGACAGACGCTGGCAACGGCGCGGCGGAGACATTCGTGTGCACGGGCACCGGCACGGGCGCGCACGGTAGTGCACGCACAGGCGCTTGTGCTGGCAGGTGCACGGGCGCGTGAAAGTCGGCGACGACCTCGTGGAACCCCGTGGCATCAAGCTTGGCGACAATGTGCGGCTCCCAGCCCATCAATGCCATGGGTATGGGCGTTGGCGTAGTTGGGGCGACGGGAGCCGGAACGGAGCGGGGATAGGCGCGGCGTCTTCTTGCAAGGCCGGTTCAAGCTCTTCCCAAAGCGCCCTATGTTCTTGAGACTCCGGCTGGGTGTGTTCCTCAGGAAACTGGAAGACTAACGGCAGACCATCGTGATGCGGCGTGGCGTACGGTTAGGTCAGGCTGGTTGGAGGTAGACGATAGGAGAATCGGAGAGCAAGAGAGAAGATTGTAGCGATACCGGGTAGTGCGGGGTTGATTTTAAACTGCGGCACCGGTGGCATTAAAAGTGGGAGCAGTTGGGACGAAGGTGGGCGGCGGAGCCTGGTCAAAGGGCTCGCCTCCCGGTGAGCCTGAGTAGTGGTCTGCTCGCACACCTCCTGTCAGCCGGCGCAGCAGTCTGCTCGCACGCCTCCCGTCAACTCACACGCTTGCTCAAACGGCACCTGCCAATGAGAAGCGGGACTCGTGGTGGCACATAAACGCCCACGGTTTCAATAAATACCTTGGCTTTTCATTTGTGCAACTTCGCATAAGCAGTCTGTCTCAAATTGAAGAAGAAAATTACGTAGGAATATTTGTGCCACATCACGTGACCGTGCTCAGTTTCATGAATTTCTGGTCACTTTTGGATTTTCCGAAATTTAAAATCCAGGATTCGAAACAATATCATAACCTGCATCATGCAATAAATTTTCAAGCGATACATCTTTCCTATTGTATTTCTTAAGAAAGGATTTGGTCAAACATTTTGCTTAGTTAGACTTCAGAGAAGTTATATATGCGGAGTAAAAGGATAATCCCTCCGTACCAGTGCATTGCCTGGTATATTAAGTCAAGTACTAGGCACGAACGAACGGGATCAATTCTGTGCTCATCCTGGTGTAGTACTACTATCAGTGCTAGGCAATGCAGTTGACGGGTGACCTTGGGTAGCGGTGACCGAGGGAATTGAACCGTGCTCCACATGGTAGGTAATGTTGTCTAGTTACTAAAGCATCCCTCCATTGTTCATCGGTAGTCACTATGGACCGGGGACATGAGGGGAATTTCCTAGGGCTGGAATTCTGGCCGCCAGATATTTCGACTCGAAATGCGGAGGCCCGACTGGTTGGGGTTGGCTAATGTGCGTACCACGCACGCCACCAGAAGGACACGAGCCCGGTTTTTTTTGAGGATCAACACGAGCCATGGTCTGGCTGGTACGCCGTTGGGTCCTACCATTCGAGTATACGAAATGAAACTTTCAAATTGCCGAAGGAATCTATGTGTATTACAATGCCCGTATTTTCCTTGCAAATATTAATCTCAACGTGGTAATTTATTTATGACGAGTTCTTCAATTAGAGTGAGTTTGTGATATAGTGATCTCAACATGGATTTCACATTTCATGGTATACCTAGTAAGTTTTTCATTGCAAATTCAAATTTAAAAGATGAAGGGTATGATGGTGAGAAAATTTTGTATGTATCAAGCATGTAACCACACACACACACGAACACAACAACAATCCAATAAGTATAGTGCATCTATTTTTCCAAACCATGCATGTATGACACGAATTCAAAAATACTCCTTATGTTCCTAAATATTAATCTTTTAGGGATTTCAACAAGTGACTACATACGGAGCAAAATGAGTGAATTTACAGTCTAAAATATGTCTATATACATTCGTATGTGGCAGTCCATTTGAAATCTCTAAAAAGACTAATATTTAGGAACAAAGGGAGTAAAATGTAAGATATGCATGGTCCTCAATTCAATATTCAAAATGAACAGGAAACTAAAACATGAATATTAAGTCTAGTGCTATAGTACATGCAAATGTTGTGTTTAGGCTGAGCTATGTAGATTGTCGGGGGTTAACCCCTCGACCTTAGATAAAATTGTGAAGTTGTGTTTAGGATTGTTTAGATTATATTTGTCCCCACCCTCCCAAACACCGATTGGTTCTGCACCCCCCTCCTCCCCGGGAGAATATCATGTGCCCCCACACCTTAGATGCTATATACTGATACGAGTTCCTTGGAGCTTGTAGATCTGAGATATAGGATCTCACAGGATGTCTTAATATTTTTACAGGAAACCTTGATGAGTTTGAGAATTACCCACAATTTGTACAAAAACTACTCAGATGCCCTTGGATCCCATATCCAACAACCTCGAAGCTTGTATCACCGTACCATCTAAGATGAAGGAGGACATCATATTCTCCTTTACGTAAGAATATCATGTGCTACCACACCATAGATGCTTTGGTGAAAATTCCCACTAGTATGTGAAAGTGATAACTCAAGAGACTCTCTATATCAAAACAAGCAAACTATGCATCAAAAACAGAATCTGTCTAAAACAGAACAGTCTGTAACAATCTGAACATTTACCATACTTCTGGTACTTGACAAATTCTGCAAAAATTAGGAAAAATAAAAAAATTGTATATAAAGACATTTCAAAAAGAATCGGAACCATTTGACATTCCAGTAAAAAATGTAAAATCATGTACTACAGCAAAAGTTTCTGTCCTGCACCGTACAAACCAACAAGCATTGTAAACATCCTAAAGGCAAACCTTGGCACATTATTTTTATAATACAATGGAATTGTACAAGGGGATAATTATTTTTGTTGAAAAGTTTCTGTAATTAAGATTCACAAAGTTTCCGTGAGCATGAACAAAGTTCAAGGAGCTCTCCCACTTCAACAATGCTCGTCTTTCTCACTTTCGCTTTTCTTTTTGAAAAAGTTTCGGGTTCCCCTCTTTATTTTTATTGTTTTTAAACTATATAAAAGCACTCAACCAAAATAAATGACTCTCTAAAACTTCCGGGTTGTCTCCCTGGCAGCGCTTTCTTTAAAGCCATTAAGCTAGGCATATAGTGCTCAAGTAGTGAATCCACCCGGATCCCAAGGTATATCAAAGCCAATTTTAATTAGCAATGATTTGGCATTTAGTAGTGAGCACAAGGCAACATATGTCATGCAACAACGAAGTCTAACTCTCTTCCTATGCATCGGCATGTCATAAAAGAACAATTCATGCACACAAAGTAAAGGCCAATGCATAGTATAAACAGTTTCTTGCAATTTTATCGTGTTGGAAACATAGAGAGGTGGAGGTATAGTTCTCTCTCATAATAATTGCTAGTAGGAGCAGCAAGCACATGCATATTATATTCATCAAAATCATCATGTGCAACGGTATAAGGCAACCCATCAATATAATCCTTAATAAGGGTAAACTTCTCCGATATAGTGTAGTTGGGAGAATTCAAAAAGATAATAGGACTATCATGCGTGGGTGCAATAGCAACAATTTCATGTTTAACATAAGGAACTATAGCAAGTTCATCTCCATAATCATAATTCATATTGGCATCTTGGCCACAAGCATAGCAAGCATCATCAAAAAGGGATATTTCAAGAGAATCAACGGGATCATAATAGTCATCATAGCAACCATCCTTCGGTAAGAACGAAGGGATATTAAACAATGTATGAGTTGAAGAGTTACTCTCATTAGAAGGTGGGCACGGGTAGCTAATCCGCTCTTCCTCCTTTTGTTCTTCGCTCTCCTCATCATCTTTTTCATCCAATGAGCTCACAGTTTCATCAATTTCTCTTCCATAGATTTCTGCAAAATATTAGTCTCTTCCTGGACAGCGGAGACTTTCTCAATTAGTATAGGGGATCAATTGTAGCCTCTTTCGATAAGTAAGAGTGTCGAACCCAATGAGGAGCTAAAGGTAGAACAAATATTCCCTCATGTTCTATCGACCACCGATACAACTCTACGCACGCTTGACGTTCACTTTACCTAGAACAAGTATGAAACTAGAAGTACTTTGTAGGTGTTTTTGGATAGGTTTGCAAGATAATAAAGAGCAAGTAAATAAAAAGTAGGGGCTGTTTAGATAAAGACACAACTAAATTAGTTTTAGTAGAGAGCTTTTTGTTACGAGAAAGTTATTTGTCCCTAGGCAATCGATAACTAGACCGGTAATCATTATTGCAATTTTATTTGAGGGAGAGGAATAAGCTAACATACTTTCCCTACTTGGATCATATGCACTTATGATTGGAACCCTAGCAAGCATCCGCAACTACTAAAGATCATTAAGGTAAAACCCAACCATAGCATTAAAGCACCAAGTCCTCTTTATCCCATACGCAAACAACCTACTTACTCGGGTCTGTGCTTCTATCACTCACGCCACCCACCATAAGCAAATCATGAACATATTGCAAACCCTACAGCGGGGATCCCTCATGCTTGCGCGACACGGAGAGCACCATAGGACAGCACGAATTATAAAACATGCAACTCAAACCAATTTTGATGATCAAATAACCCATAGGACAAAATAGATCTACTCAAACATCATAGGATAGCCATACATCAATAGGAAATAATATATAGCATTGAGCACCATGTTTAAGTAGAGAGTACAGCGGGTAAAAGAGTGGTTACACCGCTGCATAGAGGGGGGAAGAGTTGGTGACGATGGCGGTGAAGTTGTTGGTGAAGATTGCGGTGATGATGATGGCCACGGCAGTGTTCCGGCGCCACCGGAAGAGAAGGGGAGAGGGGGCCCCTTCGTCATCTTCTTTCTTGACCTCCTCCCTAGATGGGAGAAGGGTTTCCCCTCTGGTCCTTGGCCTCCATGGCGTGGGAGGGGCGAGAGCCCCTCCGAGATTGGATTTGTCTCTCTGTTTCTGCCTTCTTGTCTACTGCCCTTTCACCGTTTCGTATATATATATATGGAGATCCGTAACTCCGAATGGACTGAAATCTTCGCCGTGATTTTTTCCTAAAAATTATATTTCTTGCGGCCGAAGAAGGGCATCAACCGCCTTACGGTGGGCCCACGAGGGTCAGGGGCGCGCTCAGGGGGGTGGGGCGCGCCCCCTGCCTCGTGCCCCCCTCGGGCACCCTCTCGCGTTGATTCTTCTTCCGGAATTTTCCAAATATTCCAAAAATATTCTCCGTCTGTTTTTATCCCGTTTGGACTCCGTTTGATATGGATATTCTGCGAAACAAAAACATGCAACAAACAGGAACTGACACTGGGCACTGGATCAATATGTTAGTCCCGAAAATTAGTATAAAAAGTTGCCAAAAATATATGAAAGTTGTAGAATATTGGCATGGAACAATCAAAAATTATAGATACGACGGAGACGTATCGCTAGACAGGGCTCTTATGATTGAAGGGAAGCAGCAGCTGAAGGAAATATGCCCTAGAGGCAATAATAAAGTTATTATTTATTTCCTTATATCATGATAAATGTTTATTATTCATGCTAGAATTGTATTAACCGGAAACATAATACATGTGTGAATACATAGACAAACAGAGTGTCACTAGTATGCCTCTACTTGACTAGCTCGTTAATCAAAGATGGTTATGTTTCCTAGCCATAGACATAAGTTGTCATTTGATTAACGAGATCACCTCATTAGGAGAATGACGTGATTGACTTGACCCATTCCGTTAGCTTAGCACCCGATCGTTTAGTATGTTGCTATTGCTTTCTTCATGACTTATACATGTTCCTCTGACTATGAGATTATACAACTCCCGTTTACCGGAGGAACACTTTGTGTGCTACCAAACGTCACAACGTAAATGAGTGATTATAAAGGTGATCTACAGGTGTCTCCAAAGGTACTTGTTGGGTTGGCGTATTTCGAGATTAGGATTTGTCACTCCGATTGTCGGAGAGGTATCTCTGGGCCCACTCGGTAATGCACATCACTATAAGCCTTGCAAGCATTGTGACTAATAAGTTAGTTGCGGGATGATGTGTTACGGAACGAGTAAAGAGACTTGCCGGTAACGAGATTGAACTAGGTATCGAGATACCAACGATCGAATCTCGGGCAAGTAACATACTGATGACAAAGGGAACAACGTATGTTGTTATGCGGTCTGACCGATAAAGATCTTCGTAGAATATGTGGGAGCCAATATGGGCATCCAGGTCCCGCTATTGGTTATTGACCGGAGACGTGTCTCGGTCATGTCTACATAGTTCTCGAACCCGTAGGTCCGCATGCTTAAAGTTACGATGACAGTTTTATTATGAGTTTATGTATGTTGATGTACCGAAGGAGTTCGGAGTCCCGGATAAGATCGGGGACATGACGAGGAGTCTCGAAATGGTCGAGACGTAAAGATCGATATATTGGACGACTATATTCGGACTTCGGAAAGGTTCCGAGTAATTCGGGTATTTTTCGGAGTACCGGAGAGTTACGGGAATACGTATTGGGCCTTATAGGGCCATACGGGAAAGAAGAAAAAGGGCCTCAAGGGTGGCCGCACCCCTCCCCTTGGTCTGGTCCGAATTGGACTAGGGAAGGGGGGCGCCCCCTTCCTTCCTTCTCTTTTTCCCTTCCTCTTTTCCTATTACATATGGGAGGTGGAATCCTACTAGGACTAGGGAGTCCTAGTAGGACTCCACACTTGGTGCGCCCCCTCCTAGGGCCGGCCTCCTCCTCCCTTGCTCCTTTATATACGGGGGCAGGGGGCACCCCAGAGACACAACAATTGATCCTTGAGATCTTTTAGCCGTGTGCGGTGCCCCCCTCCACCAAATTACACCTCGATAATATCATTGCGGAGCTTAGGCGAAGCCCTACGTCGGTAGAACATCATCATCGTCACCACGCCGTCGTGCTGACGAAACTCTCCCTAAACACTCGGCTGGATCGGAGTTCGAGGGACGTCATCAAGCTGAACGTGTGTAGAACTCAGAGGTGCCATGCGTTCGGTACTTGATCGGTTGGATCGTGAAGACGTACGACTACATCAACCGCGTTGTGATAACGCTTCCGCTGTCGGTCTACGAGGGTACGTGGACAACACTCTCCCCTCTCGTTGCTATGCATCACCATGATCTTGCATGTGCGTAGGAAATTTTTTGTAATTACTGCGTTCCCCAACAGTAGCATCCGAGCCTGGTTTTATGCGTTGATGCTATGCACGAGTAGAACACAAGTGAGTTGTGGGCGATATATATCATACTGCTTACCAGCATGTCATACTTTGGTTCAGCGGTATTGTGAGATGAAGCGGCCCGGACCGACATTACGCGTACGCTTACGCGAGACTGGTTTCAACGTTCGGAGCACTCGTTGCTTAAAGGTGACTGGCGGGTGTCTGTCTCTCTCACTTTAGTTGAACCGAGTGTGGCTACTCCCGGTCCTTGTGAAGGTTAAAACAGCACCAACTTGACAAACTATCATTGTGGTTTTGATGCGTAGGTAAGAACGGTTCTTGCTAAGCCCGTAGCAGCCACGTAAAACTTGCAACAACAAAGTAGAGGACGTCTAACTTGTTTTTGCAGGGCATGTTGTGATGTGATATGGTCAAGACATGATGTGATATAATGTGTTGTATGAGATGATCATGTTTTGTAATCGAGTTATCGGCAACTGGCAGGAGCCATATGGTTGTCGCTTTATTGTATGAGATGCAATCGCCATGTAATAGTTTTACTTTATCACTAAGCGGTAGCGATAGTCGTAAAAGCAATAAGTTGGCGAGACGACAACGATGCTACGATGGAGATCAAGGTGTCGCGCCGGTGACGATGGTGATCATGACGGTGCTTCGGAGATGGAGATCACAAGCACGGTGCTTCAGAGATGGAGATCACAAGCACAAGATGATGATGGCCATATCATATCACTTATATTGATTGCATGTGATGTTAATCCTTTATGCATCTTATCTTGCTTTGTTTGACGGTAGCATTATAAGATGATCCTTCACTAAATTATCAAAGTATAAGTGTTCTCCCTGAGTATGCACCGTTGCGAAAGTTCTTCGTGCTGAGACACCACGTGATGATCGGGTGTGATAGGCTCTACGTTCAAATACAACGGGTGCAAAACAGTTGCACACGCGGAATACTCAGGTTAAACTTGACGAGCCTAGCATATACAGATATGGCCTCGGAACACAGAGACCGAAAGGTCGAGCGTGAATCATATAGTAGATATGATCAACATAGTGATGTTCACCATTGAAACTACTCCATCTCACGTGTTAATCGGACATGGTTTAGTTGCTTTGGATCACATAATCACTTAGATGATTAGAGAGATGTCTATCTAAGTGGGAGTTCTTAAGTAATATGATTAATTGAACTTAAATTTATCATGAACTTAGTCCTGATAGTATTTTGCAAATTATGTTGTAGATCAATAGCTCGCGTTGTTGCTTCCCTGTGTTTATTTTTTGTTCCTAGAGAAAAATTATGTTGAAAGATGTTAGTAGCAAAGATGCGGATTGGATCCGTGATCTGAGGATTATCCTCATTGCTGCACAGAAAAATTATGTCCTTGATGCACCGCTAGGTGACAGACCTATTGCAGGAGCAGATGCAGACGTTATGAACGTTTGGCTAGCTCAATATGATGACTACTTGATAGTTTAGTGCACCATGCTTAACGGCTTAGAATCGGGACTTCAAAAACGTTTTGAACGTCATGGACCATATGAGATGTTCCAGGAGTTGAAGTTAATATTTCAAGCAAATGCCCGAGTTGAGAGATATGAAATCTCCAACAAGTTCTATAGCAAAAAGATGGAGGAGAATCGCTCAACTAGTGAGCATGTGCTCAGATTGTCTGGGTACTACAATCGCTTGAATCAAGTGGGAGTTTATCTTCCAGATAAAATAGTGATTGACAGAATTCTCTAGTCACCATCACCAAGTTAGTAGAACTTCGTGATGAACTATGGTATGCAAGGGATGACGAAAGTAATTCCCGAGCTCTTCGTGATGCTGAAATCGACGAAGGTAGAAATCAAGAAAAACATCAAGTGTTGATGGTTGACGAGACCACTTCAAGTGTTGATGGTTGACGAGACCGCTAGTTTCAAGAAAAGGGCAAAGGGAAAAAGGGGAACTTCAAAAAGAACGGCAAGCAAGTTGCTGCTCAAGTGAAGAAGCCTAAGTCTGGTCCTAAGCCTGAGACTAAGTGCTTCTACTGCAAAGGGACTGGTCACTGGAAGTGGAACTACCCCAACTATTTGGTGGATAAGAAGGATGGCAAAGTGAACAAAGGTATATTTGATATACAGATTATTGATGTGTACTTTACAAGTGTTTATAGCAATCCCTCGGTAATTGATACTGGTTCAGTTGCTAAGAGTAGTAACTCGAAACGGGAGTTGCAGAATAAACAGACACTAGTAAAAGTGAACAAAGGTATATTTGATATACAGATTATTGATGTGTACTTTACTAGTGTTTATAGCAACCCCTCGGTAATTGATACTGGTTCAGTTGCTAAAGAGTAGTAACTCGAAAACGGGAGTTGCAGAATAAACAGAGACTAGTAAAAGGCGAGGTGACGATGTGTGTTGGAAGTAGTTCCAAGATTGATATGATCATCATCGCACACTCCCTGTACTTTCGGGATTAGTGTTGAAACTAAATAAGTGTTATTTGGTGTTTGCGTTGAGCATGAATATGATCTGATCATGTTTATTGCAATACGGTTATTCATTTAAGTTAGAGAACAATTGTTGTTCTGTTTACATGAATAAAACCTTTATGGTCATACACACCAACGAAAATTGTTTGTTGGATCTCGATCGTATCGATACACATATTCATAATATTGAAGCCAAAAGATGCAAAGTTAATAATGATAGTGCAACTTATTTGTGGTACTGCCGTTTAGGTCATATTGGTGTAAAGCGCATGAAGAAACTCCATACTGATGGGATTTTGGAATCACTTGATTATGAATCACTTGATGCTTGCGAACCGTGCCTCATGGGCAAGATGACTAAAACGCCGTTCTCCGGAACTATGGAGAGAGCAACAGATTTGTTGGAAATCATACATACAGATGTATGTGGTCCGATGAATATTGCGGCTCGTAGCAGGTATCATTATTTTCTGACCTTCACAGATGATTTGAGCAGATATGGGTATATCTACTTGATGAAACACAAAGTCTAAAACATTTGAAAAGTTCAAAGAATTTCAGAGTGAAGTGGAGAATCATCGTAACAAGAAAATAAAAGTTTCTACGATATGATCACAGAGGTAAAATATTTGAGTTACGAGTTTGGCCTTCAGTTAAAACAATGTGAAATAGTTTCACTACTCACGCCACCTGGAACACCACAGTGTAATGGTGTGTCCGAACGTCATAACCGTACTTTATTGGATATAGTGCAATCTATGATGTCTCTTACCAATTTACCACTATCGTTTTGGGTTATGCATTAGAGACAGCTACATTCACGTTAAATAGGGCACCATCAAAATCCGTTGAGATGACGCCTTATGAACTGTGGTTTGGCAACAAACCAAAGTTGTCGTTTCTTAAAATTTTGGGGTTGCGATGCTTATGTGAAAAAATTTCATCCTGGTAAGCTCAAACCCAAATCGGAGAAATGTGTCTTCATAGGATACCCAAAGGAGACAGTTGGGTACACCTTCTATCACAGATCCGAAGGCAAGACATTCGTTGCTAAGTATGGATCCTTTCTAGAGAAGGAGTTTCTCTCGAAAGATGTGAGTGGGAGGAAAGTAGAACTTGATGAGCTAACTGTACCTGCTCCCTTATTGGATCACAGAAATATGTTCCTGTGACTTCTACACCAATTAGTGAGGAAGTTAATGATGATGATCATGTAACTTCAGATCAAGTTACTACCAAACCTCGTAGGTAAACCAGAGTAAGATCCGCACCAGAGTGGTACGGTAATCCTGTTCTGGAGGTTATGTTACTAGACCATGATGAACCTACGAACTATGAAGAAGCGATGGTGAGCCCAGATTCCGCAAAATGGCTTGAGGCCATGAAATCTGAGATGAGATCCATGTATGAGAACAAAGTGTGGACTTTGGTTGACTTGCCCGATGATCGGCAAGCAATTGAGAATAAATGGATTGTCAAGAGGAAGACGGACGCTGATAGTAGTATCACTATCTACAAAGCTAGAATTGTCGCAAAAAGGTTTTCGACAAGTTCAAGATGTTGACTACGATGTGAGTTTCTCACTCGTATCTATGCTTAAGTCTGTCCGAATCATGTTAGCAATTGCCGCATTTTATGAAATCTGGCAAAGGGATAAACAAAACTGCATTCCTTGATGGATTTATTAAAGAAGAGTTGTATATGATACAACCAGAAGGTTTTGTCAATCCTAAAGGTGCTAACAAAATATGCAAGCTCCAGCGATCCATCAATGGACTGGTGCAAGCATCTCAGAGTTGGAATATACGCTTTGATAAGTTGATCAAAGCATATAGTTGTATACAGACTTGCGGTGAAGCCTGTATTTACAAGAAAGTGAGTGGGAGCACTACAGCATTTCTGATAAGTATATGTGAATGACATATTGTTGATCGGAAATAATGTAGAATTATTCTGCAAAGCATAAAGGAGTGTTTGAAAGGAGTTTTTCAAAGATAGACCTCGGTGAAACAGCTTACATATTGAGCATCAAGATCTATAGAGATAGATGAAGACGCTTGATAAGTTTTTCAATGAGTACATACCTTAACAAGATTTTGAAGTAGTTCAAAATAGAACAGTCAAAGAAAAGAGTTCTTGCCTGTGTTACAAGGAGTGAAATTGAGTAAAGACTCAAAGCCCGACCACGGCAAAAGATAGAAAGAGAATGAAAGTCATTCCCTATGCCTTGGCCATAGGTTCTATAAAGTATGCCATGCTGTGTACCAGATCTATTGTATACCCTACACTGATTTTGGCAAGGGAGTACAATAGTGATCTAGGAGTAGATCACTGGACAGCGGTCAAAATTATCCTTACTGGAATAAGGATATGTTTCTCGATTATGGAAGTGACAAAAGGCTCGTCGTAAAAGGTTACGTCGATGCAAGTTTTGACACTAATCTAGATGACTCTAAGTCTTGGTCTAGATACATATTGAAAGTGGGAGCAATTAGCTAGAGTAGCTCCATGCAGAGCATTGTAGACATAGAAATTTGCAAAATACTTACGGATCTGAATGTTACAGACCCGTTGACTAAAATTATCTCACAAGCAAAACATGATCACACCTTAGTACTCTTTGGGTGTTAATCACATAGCGATGTGAACTAGATTACTGACTCTAGTAAACCCTTTGGGTGATGGTCACATGACGATGTGAACCATGGGTGTTAATCACATGGTGATGTGAACTATTCATGTTAAATCACATGGCGACGTGAACTAGATTATTGACTCTAGTGCAAGTGGGAGACTGAAGGAAATATGCCCTAGAGGCAATAATAAAGTTATTATTTATTTCCTTATATCATGATAAATGTTTATTATTCATGCTAGAATTGTATTAACCGGAAACATAATACATGTGTGAATACATAGACAAACAGAGTGTCACTAGTATGCCTCTACTTGACTAGCTCGTTAATCAAAGATGGTTATGTTTCCTAGCCATAGACATAAGTTGTCATTTGATTAACGAGATCACCTCATTAGGAGAATGACGTGATTGACTTGACCCATTCCGTTAGCTTAGCACTCGATCGTTTAGTATGTTGCTATTGCTTTCTTCATGACTTATACATGTTCCTCTGACTATGAGATTATACAACTCCCGTTTACCGGAGGAACACTTTGTGTGCTACCAAACGTCACAACGTAAATGGGTGATTATAAAGGTGATCTACAGGTGTCTCCAAAGGTACTTGTTGGGTTGGCGTATTTCGAGATTAGGATTTGTCACTCCGATTGTCGGAGAGGTATCTCTGGGCCCACTCGGTAATGCACATCACTATAAGCCTTGCAAGCATTGTGACTAATAAGTTAGTTGCGGGATGATGTGTTACGGAACGAGTAAAGAGACTTGCCGGTAACGAGATTGAACTAGGTATCGAGATACCAACGATCGAATCTCGGGCAAGTAACATACTGATGACAAAGGGAACAACGTATGTTGTTATGCGGTCTGACCGATAAAGATCTTCGTAGAATATGTGGGAGCCAATATGGGCATCCAAGTCCCGCTATTGGTTATTGACCGGAGACGTGTCTCGGTCATGTCTACATAGTTCTCGAACCCGTAGGGTCCGCATGCTTAAAGTTACGATGACAGTTTTATTATGAGTTTATGTATGTTGATGTACCGAAGGAGTTCGGAGTCCCGGATGAGATCGGGGACATGACGAGGAGTCTCGAAATGGTCGAGACATAAAGATCGATATATTGGACGACTATATTCGGACTTCGAAAGGTTCCGAGTGATTCGGGTATTTTTCGGAGTACCGGAGAGTTACGGGAATACGTATTGGGCCTTATAGGGCCATACGGGAAAGAAGAAAAAGGGCCTCAAGGGTGGCCGCACCCCTCCCCTTGGTCTGGTCCGAATTGGACTAGGGAAGGGGGGCGCCCCCTTCCTTCCTTCTCTTTTTCCCTCCTCTTTTCCTATTCCATATGGGAGGTGGAATCCTACTAGGACTAGGGAGTCCTAGTAGGACTCCACACTTGGTGCGCCCCCTCCTAGGGCCGGCCTCCTCCTCCCTTGCTCCTTTATATACGGGGGCAGGGGGGCACCCCAGAGACACAACAATTGATCCTTGAGATCTTTTAGCCGTGTGCGGTGCCCCCCTCCACCAAATTACACCTCGATAATATCATTGCGGAGCTTAGGCGAAGCCCTGCATCGGTAGAACATCATCATCGTCACCACGCCGTCGTGCTGACGAAACTCTCCCACAACACTCGGCTGGATCGGAGTTCGAGGGATGTCATCGAGCTGAACGTGTGTAGAACTCGGAGGTGCCGTGCGTTCGGTACTTGATCGGTCGGATGTGAAGACGTACGACTACATCAACCGCGTTGTGATAACGCTTCCGCTGTCGGTCTATGAGGGTACGTGGACAACACTCTCCCCTCTCGTTGCTATGCATCACCATGATCTTGCGTGTGCGTAGAATTTTTTTTGTAATTACTACGTTCCCAACAGCAGCAGATTGAGAGCCGCAAGAGGAAGTATGGACGGGGGAAGTACAACTCAAGAGCTCAGCAGAAGCCTCGTTTCACCCCGAACTTGGGCGGATTTACCCATAACCATGGAGGCCTTGCCCACAATGGAGGAAGTTCGCATAACCACAGTGGCTCCAAGAATGGAAACGGAAATGGAGCAGGCAGCAATCAGAACCGCTCTAACCCACCAACGCCCGCCAAGAAGGATCTAAGTCACATTACTTGTTTCAAGTGCGGGAAGACTGGACATTACGCCACTGAATGTTCTGAAGCAAAGAATGGTAATGGCAATGGAAGCTCTGGGAAGAAGCCCAATCCTTTCAACAGGGGACAAGTGAACCACGTGAACGTGGAGGAGGTTGAAGAGCAGCCAGATGCAGTCATTGGTAAGTTTTTGGTTAAGTCATTTACCGCTCTCGTTCTTTTTGATATTGGTGCATCGCATTCATACATTTCAAGGGGATTTGTGGACAAGTTTAAGTTACCCACCCTAGCCCTTAGGGCACCTTTGCTAGTGAGCTCACCCGGTGCAGAGTATATGGCCAGTCGATGGTGCGATCGGTTAGCCTTAACCACTGGTAGCCATGTTTTCCCCTCAGACCTAATAATTCTGGAGTCACAAGGATTGGATGTGATACTAGGAATGGATTGGTTATCGAAGTATGGAGGAAACATTGACTATGCTAGTAGGTCAATTCTACTCACCACCCCGGAGGGAAAAAGGTTCAAGTATGCTTCCAGGCATGCGCCGAGGTGGGCCCAAGTAAATTCTCTCACAGGAGTTGTTCAGGAGGAAGTGCCTGTGGTGAAGGATTACCCGGATGTATTTCCAGAGGAATTACCAGGCATGCCGCCAGATCGTGATATTGAGTTTTTTATAGTGCTTGTAGTGAAGAATTACCAGGCACCGGACCGATATTGAAGAGACCATACCGGATGCCCGCGAATGATCTAGAGGAGATTAAGAAGCAGATCAAGGAGTTATTGGAGAAAGGTTACATTCAACGAAGTTCATCACCATGGGGAGCCCCAGTGCTCTTGGTTGAGAAGAAGGATGGATCGTTGAGGATGGTTGTTGATTATCGCGCATTGAATGAAGTGATGATCAAGAACAAGTACCCACTACCGATGATCAATGATTTGTTTGATTAGTTGCAAGTAGCTAAAGTATTTTCCAAGATCGATCTGCGATCAGGATACCACCAGCTGAAGATTCGAGAACAGGATATACCTAAGACAGCTTTCACCACAAGGTACGGGCTATATGAGTACACGGTCATGTCATTTGGATTGACTAATGCCCCTGCCTATTTCATGAGCATGATGAACAAAGTGTTTATGGAGTTCTTGGATAAGTTTGTCGTGGTGTTCATTGATGATATCTTGGTATACTCGAAGAATGAAGAGGAACATAAGGAGCATTTGCGTTTGGTTCTTGAGAAGCTCAGGGAACATCAGTTATATGCTAAGTTTAGCAAATGTGAGTTTTGGTTGAAGGAAGTTGGATTCCTTGGACATGTTATATCAGGAGAAGGTATAGCCGTAGACCCCACCAAGGTTAAGTCAGTTACTGAGTGGTTGGCAGCCACCTCAGTTGGAGAGATCCGCAGTTTTCTTGGACTCGCGGGATATTGTCGGAGGTTTATCAAGAATTTCTCTAAGATTGCGAAGCCCATGACGGAGCTGTTGAAGAAGGACACTAAGTTCAAATGGACAGGTGAATGTGAGGCAAGCTTTAGGAGTTGAAGAAACGTTTAACTATAGCCCAGTGTTAATTCTGCAAGATATACGCAAGGATTTCCATGTGTATTGCGACGCATCTCGCTTAGGACTTGGAGGTGTACTTATGCAAGACGGAAGAGTTGTTTCATATGCCTCACGTCAACTTCGACCGCATGAGTTGAATTATGCCACGCATGATTTGGAGTTAGCAGCCGTAGTGCATGCGCTCAAAACCTGGAGACATTTTCTCATTAGAAACCGTTGTGATGTGTACACGGATCATAAGAGTTTTAAGTACATTTTCACACAGAAGGAGCTGAATCTCAGGCAAAGGAGATGGTTGGAGCTCATAAAGGATTATGATATGAAGTTGCACTATCATCCAAGCAAGGCCAATGTCGTAGTAGACGCTTTGAGCCAGAAGGGTTACGCCAATACGCTCGTGAGCGGAGGATTACCAAAGGAGTTAGCCGAAGATCTCAGGGAGCTTTGTTTGGAGATAGTCCCCAGAGGTTTTGTTGCAGCATTGGAGGTTGAGTCGACATTATTGGGAAAAAATTCGAGAAGCTTAGAAGGATGACAAAGAAATTGCCGAGATAAAGGAGAGAATGAGCAAAGGAAAGGCCAAAGGTTTTCATGAGGATGAGCACGACACCTTGTGGTTTGAGGACCGTGTATATGTGCCCAATAATGTGGAGATCAAGAAGTTGATACTTCAGGAAGCTCATGACTCGCCATACTTGATACACCCCGGAAACACCAAGATGTATTTGGATTTGAAGGAACATTTCTGGTGGACTGGAATGAAGAAAGATATTGCCGAGTATGTAGCAGTATGTGATGTAAGTCAGAGAGTGAAGGCGGAACATCAGAAGCCAGCAGGATTACTGCAGCCTATGCCGATACCCGAATGGAAGTGGGACAAGCTTGGCATGGATTTTGTCACCGGTTTACCCAGGACCCGATCGGGATATGATTCTATCTGGGTAGTATTGGATCGTCTGACCAAAGTAGCTCACTTTATCCCAGTGAAGACCACCTATACAAGTGCGAAGTTGGTCAAGATATATATGACCAGGATCATATGTCTGCACGAAGTTTTGAGGACCATCGTATCAGATAGAGGAACATAGTTTACTTCAAAGTTTTGGCACCAGCTGCACCAGACTTTGGGTATCACGGTAGAATTCAGTACAGCTTTTCATCCGCAGACAAATGGACAGACCGAGAGAGTCAATCAGATTCTGGAGGACATGTTGAGAGCTTGTGCGCCAGATTATGGATCTAGTTGGAATGATAACTTGCCCTACGCGGAGTTCTCATACAATAATAGCTACCAAGCCAGTTTGAAGATGGCACCTTTCGAAGCATTGTATGGAAGAAGATGCCGAACACCGTTGATGTGGGACGAAGTTGGAGACCATCAGTTGTTTGGACCAGATTTAATAAAGGAGTCCGAAGAGAAGGTTAAGCTGATTCGAGATAGACTGAAGGTAGCTCAGTCCAGGCAGAAGAGTTATGCAGATTCAAAACACAAGGAGGTAGTCTATGAAATCGGAGACAGAGCCTATCTTAGAGTATCACCTCTGCGAGGGGTTAAATGTTTTGGAGTTAAGGGAAAGTTAGCCCCGAGATTTGTAGGACCATACCGAGTTTTGGAACGTATGGGAGAGGTTGCCTACAAGTTGGAGTTACCCGAAGGACTGTCAGGAGTTCATGATGTGTTTCACGTTTCCCAGTTGAAGAAGTGCCATGCAGACATGGCCGATATCCCTCTGAGAGACACAGTGCCCCTGGAAGCAATTCAGTTGGACAGTGATTTGACCTACGAGGAGAAACCAGTCAAGATTATCGTGTTTTAGCCGAGTTACTCGTAGCAAGGTTATTAAGTTTTGCAAAGTTCAGTGGAGCCACTATACCGAGGATGAAGCCACCTGGGAACCAGAGGAAGATCTATGCAAGGACCACCCACACCTATTTTCTAGCCAACCCGAATCTCGAGGACGAGATTCATCTTAAGGGGGGTAGGTATGTAACATCCCAAATTTTCAATTTGGAATGTTATACATAGGTCATCATTGCATATCATATTTTATTGCATTTTGGTTGATCCTAGAAATTCTAAACAACTCAAGGACCCACGGAGAGAGTTGGGAATTTTGTTATTTTCATATTTGAGTTTTTCTCAAATTTTGAAAAGAGGATCATTTGGTTTTAATTATTTTTTTCTCTTCAAATATTTCTAATATGAAAAATAAAAGAGAGGGGATAAAATGACTTCTCGAAAGAAAGAAATATTGGAGGAAAAATATTAAAATCAAATAAGTATTTTATTTGAATTTTATTGCTATTTTATTTGAATTAGGAAAAATATGCGTTTTTCAAAATTGCATTAGAGGCCCAAATAAATGTTCACTTCGTCCGCAATATTATTAGAGGACCATAAATATTTATTTCAGGATTTTTGGACTCCGTTTAGTATATCTTTTATTTGTTTTTCCGTGTCAGGATTTTGTTTAAATGAACCGGCCTAACGGGCCATGTCCGTCCCAGACACCTCGCCCCGGCCGGCCCTTTATAGGCCGAGGCCTCACCCCGCCAGCCCAGCCGCCCCGCTCCCACAAACCCTAGCCCTGCCGCCGACGCTGTTCCCCGCCGCCGCCCGCCGCCACCGATCCCGCCGTTGCCGACTCGGTTTTCTCTGGAAAACAGTTGGTTTTTTTTCGAAACCCTAGATCTAGTTTTTTTTGTTTCGGTTCGGTTTTTTCTTCAGTTTAGTTAAATAGCAGACGTTCGTCCATACGTTCGTTTTAACGAACGCTGTTCGTCAGTTAGCCGCAGACAGCGAACGTTCATTTGTTAGCCTGTTCGTCTCGTTTTATTTTCCAGGGTTTTTCCGCGATTATTTTCGATCGTGATTTCTGCCCTGATCTTTGTTTTAGTTTATCTTTTCGCTCTTTTATCCAAATCAGGTGAAACAAGCGCTTAGATCTTCGTCCCGAAGCTCTCTTTCTATTTAACCAACTTGAACAAGGTTTTGGTACTGTAAAAATTTGACTTTAGTCCAGATTTGTAAACGGATCTTGCTTCTTTCGTAGTTTGAGTTTCGTTGCTCTGTTTGATTTGATTGTTTTGCAAACTGGAGTTCTTCAGTTGAACTTTCTGGTTAGATCTTCCTATTTGAGTTTTATCCGTGCTTCTAGTTGAGTGCTTATGTATGCTATTGTTTGTTTGCGATAGAATTTCCGGAGTGCGAAGCGTGCTACTACGAGTCACTAGGTTTTGTGGATCATCAGCAAGGCAAGTAACACTTTGATCATATCCCTTTATTACCCAATTTTTATGCATTAGTTGCAATCCTCAAACACTGCATGATTAGGATGTGATTAACTTGTGGGTATTGGGAAGTAGTTGATGAGGTAGAACCTATTACCTGTTTTATTATCAAACCCTTGGGAGTTACTTCTACGTTATGCTTATATTGCCATGCTATGCTCGTAGACGTGGATTGGGTTTGAGTGTATCCATGACAGATGTGAGATTGTTAATTAATGGTTAACATAAGGTGGCTACTTAAATACACATCTGGGTGGATTGGTAGAGGCACCCTGGAGCACCCAGTGGTTGTCAGGGCAACTGGAGAATCCAGTGTTGTCCTAGGATATCCCGGAGTACCCGTGTGATCATCCTACGGTTCGCCACCCGGGCTCAAAGGGATCATAAGATTATTCATGCTAGAAACTTTCGTGTGCAGCCACAAGCTATTATGGGCTCTAGCATAGTTCAGTAGGTTGCATGACCTCTTCCAGTGGTAGGCTAGCAGATGTAGGGGATATAGGTTGGTACTGTCTACCCAGCGTTAGAGTTAATGTTTCCGAAAGACTGTGTCTCGGTCATCCGTTTCTCAAACACCATGTAGTGCGAGAAATCCACCGGAAGAGATCAAGTCTTGTGGGGAAATGTGCGCAAACCTCTGCAGAGTGTACAAGCTAATCATGGTTAGCCGTGTCCCAAGTTATGGACATCTTGAGTATCTGGTACTTGAATTATTAATTTGATCTCATCACTCGAAGTTAATTTGTTGGGTTGATAATGATTACTTTAATTGGGATTGAGTTGGGGGGACCTTCTCAATGTTTCAACCACCATGATAGTTAAATAAAATCTATTCCTTTGTTGTGGGGAAAAATTGGCTTTTCGCAAAAACTATATAACCATAGAGCCTCCACCAGCCATATATGCATGTAGTGATAGCATTTATCTGTTCATTGCTCTACTATGTTATATTGCCAGCATATTCCATGTGCTGGCCCGTTTCGGGCTGCGACGTATCATGTCGCAGAATTTTCAGACAAAGAGTAAGGTGCGCTAGTTCATTTGTCATGCCCTCAGCTATGCCGTTGGAGTTGATGGACTCACTTTATCTTCCAAGCTTTACGCCATTATCTTATTTAGATGGCCTTAAGCCATATTATTGTAATAAGTTCTCTTTTGAGACGTTCGATGTAATAAGTGTGTGATTGCTACTCTGTTATAAATCCATTCAAGTACTGTGTGTGTCAGCATTACCGATCCAGGGATGACACTGAACACAGACACTTGATCGTCTAAGGTCGGGTCGCTACATTTGTGAACCCTGTATTGTTTTGTACTGCCGCTTTTGTTGTGTGCTGAGTCTTGAGAACAGTCTACATTAATGTCTGTCCACTCAATTTAGTCTGTATATTTTGAAGTATCCAGATCATCTTTTTTGTGAGGACGGTTTATCAATTATGGTTACACTCCAATATCTGTATGCATTGCAGGGTTTATCGCAACCACCAGGATTTCCAGCCCATGGATGTTCAGTCCACACGATTTGTCACGACCTTTGGACTGTTCTGCTTGTGGGAGTAGGGGGCCCTGCATGCCACGCGTAGTTGGATGACCAATCTTCTATTTAGTACTTCAACATAGTGATTTCCTGGTAAGGATCCACTCGTGTCACATCAAGTAAATCTTATTGATTTACTGTCTAAATCTTATTGATTGAATGTCATGTTTTCTTTCTTTTGCTGCAATTTTACGATGCAGGTTTTGCCATGTGACATTCATCATAGAATTAACCGTTTGGTTTGCTCTACCATGGATATTTTTGCAGGTTTCACTTATTATGTCATGTCAGTAACGAAGGCACTGTCCATCACTTATATTACTAGAAAAACAGGATCAGTCTGTTGTCTGAGTACAAGCTGAATCCCTATGATGAACTGCCGTTTGGTTTAACAAACATGACAAAATTAGTCCTTCTCGCGTTTAAAAGAAATGAAGAAAAAGACTGTATCATGATCACGGAGCCTAGTCAAGTTAGAAAGCTGATCATAGCAGATCAGACACGATCGCCGCTGTCTCGCACATCGGTACCACCTTCAGCAATGGATCGAGCACCGACAGTTGCTCTTGCACTGACAGCGGCAGCATCTCAGTCTGATCCAACGGAGGATTGGGCACCGACCGCGTCAGCAGAATAGGCTGAGCTACCGGAGGATCGGGCATCAACACCGGCACCTGCTCCGACACCGGCACCAGCTCTACAAGGAGCACCATCTCCAGCAGCAGCAGCGGCACTACCAGTCGCACCCGCATGGGCACCAGCAACGGCTTCGACACCTACACCAACACTTGCACTTGCATCTGCTCCGGCCCGTGTAGCGGCAACGGAACCAGCAGTTGAACCGGTAACAGACTGGGCTGCAGTTCGCACTTCATATACCAAAGTGCTTACAAAAACCGACATGTCCACCTTCTTGGTAAGCATTGGCCGCCCAAGTGCTTCGTTCTTTTTTCTTTCCATGTTGTTTCACATGATTCACTGTGTTGATCTAACTGTTTGTGTATGTCTTCTTGTTTGCAAACAGAGAATTCCTAGAGCAAAGAGGGAGTCGTTCAACAATCCGGGCGACCGTGGCCAAGTTTCTCTTACCATGCACAGCCTTGGTGTGAATGAACCTGCTCAATATACCGTAAGTACAAAGGATGGTCGCATGATGATTGACGCTAAAAGATGGTCAATGTTCAAATCTAAATCATATCTTGCGGTAGGGGATGATGTCAAAATCGAACTTTCTCGGCAAGGAGAGCTGGTCCAAATCAACTTTGAAATTCTTCAGTAGCAGCACGCAACTGCCGAACTGATCTATCCTCCAAGAGATTTTGATGTAATACTCTGGCATGGTGAAACAAGTGTCCTGTGTGTATAAGTAGTACGACAGTATCGTTGATAGAATTGTATCTCTGATTGCTTGTTAGGAACTGTCGTTTTACTTCATTCCAACAGCTGCCGTGCTTTATTCAATTTTGTGTATTCTCCTTGTGACAGCATCTAAAACCAGCGCCGTACCGACTGCTTCCAATATGAAAAGCGCTGAGTAAGAACACATGGGCCCCCAAAAATGCAGGCCCACCGGCCTGTGGCCCAAAGTCCAGAACCGTGAGCCTGTCTGAGTATTTCTCAGTTGAACCCGCATAATGCCCGTGCGTTGCACGTAACATCAAGATGCATTTGTATGAGTATTTTATCTTCTGAGAGAAAAGGATGAACGAGGGAAGGCCTTATTGCAAATGTGGAGAAGTGTGTGGGTACCTTTTTGCAAAATTGCCATAGTTTCCTTCCTATCCGTCAGATATAAATTGGACGGCCTATATTGCAGGATGGCAGGCACACCATCATCACCAACTCGTCTATACTGTGTTAAAAAAACTCTGTTTTTTATAATTATATATGTTATATATATTCCCCTTCATTTTTATTATGTATAAAGTTGTGGTATAAAAGATCTTTATATTTCTTTACAGAGGGAGTATCTCTCTGTCAAAAATATATTTATGTGTAACTAGTTACTCCTGTCTTTCTACTTTCTTTCGCTGATATGTGGGGCATCCAGCAACGGGGTCCACGTGCCATATGCACCAAATTAGAGTGCACACCCCGGTCATAGCGCCGAAGTAATGCCCAATGAGCCGTCAAATCACAAAAAAAACCACCTTTCCAGCTCTAGCAGTAAGCTGGACGGAGGAAGCGGCAATATTTCACTGGGCCTGAATCCCCTTCCCCCTCGTCTGCTTGTTCAGACAAAACCCCCGCTCGGCGATTGCATAGGGTTTCCTCATGGAGAACCTGGTACGAATTCTTCATCCATCCCGGATAAATCCAAGTCCCTTGGTCGCGGGTACTCCTAGGATGGCAGCCGCCGCCGTTGATGCACTTTTCTTCCTACTGAATCTAGTGTGTTTTATTTGCAGTGCCCAACGAGCGAGGACCCTACAGGTTTCTGCGCCCTCGGTGAGACGCCACATTTGTTCCTTCACATCCTAACACGGGATTTTCAAGCGCGCAGAGTATGTTCCTAGAATCCTCTCTTCTATCCGGGAGGGTGGGGTTTTTGAACATGTTGTTGACTAATTTGGAAATTTGTATTGCTATATTTGGATAAAAGGTACTAGTACAATGGTCAACACTGACGTGAAGGAGGAAATTATTTCTAGACTTGGATATAGGGAATACATTGTGTTCTCATATTATTTTTCCTGTAGTGCATTCCTTGCTCTGCCAGAACACATGTACTCAAGATGCTTAGCCTTGCCATAACTGAATACACCAGTTTAATGGTCACAGTGAAGACAAGCCATGGATATAAGTTTCGAGTTGGGTTCATGAACCAAGAATATCGCTTCTTTTTTTATGGCCGAACTTGGATAAACTTTCTCAAGTGTTATGGACTGAAAGTTGGCGCACGAATGTTGATGGAAATAGCAGAACCTGGTCTCATCTTCACAGCGATCTTCCACCCCGATGTCGTTCCAATTGTTCATCCATGTTAGTTTTGTATCTGGTTCTTGCTTCTTGCCTCGATTACTTCTTAATCCACCTATTCTGTCTAACTAATCACAATTTAACTGTAGAAGTAGCAACGAATCTCTCACGAAGATGCTACTTCTAACTAATATTTTCTTATAATTGGTGGCACGTGTAGGTTTGTTCAGAGTTAAGCAGGCTAATCATTTGTTATTCTATAAGAACTCAGTTGTTACTCATGGCTCAGAAGTTGACTTGGACGACATCCACAACTTCCTACACTTTATTGATCGTCTTGAGGTCCTTGTGGGGCGTTTCAATGGTGGAAGGCCACGTGGGATATGTGTGCCACTGCTGCACTCGTTGAATAGGTCCAACTGTGCTGAGAAACTTATGGTACGACCTGTTTTCTGTTATATATGTCGTTCATAAACTCTTGCTTATGCACAATTTTACAGCTGTGATCTTCTTGAAACAGGAACTGCCCAGGTCTATTGTTCCTATACAGATGCCTGACCATGGTCGGGTCAGACTTGCGCTTGGTCACAACATGATGTTTATGTCGACCTACTCCATTCCTCTTGGAGGTGAAAAGATACTTATTCATGGGTGGTCTCAAATAATGGAGGCCCGTCCATCTTGGAGAATAGGACAGAAGATTATGTTCCTGGTTTTCCATGGCTCTAAAGCGAATATCCAATTTATTGACCACATAGCGAGATGAAGCCGCTTTCAGAAGGTTGTGGATGCGCGGGGTGGCGCCTGGGCCTTGTCCTGGGGCTTGGCGGCCTCACCCTTTGGTGAACTGTGGGCAAAGTAGCACTGTTCGATGTGTGCTTTGTACGGTTGAACCTTTATAAGTACTCATACTGCTTTCAGCTATGGTTGTTAAGTGCCCCTGCTGGTTTCAGTTAAGGTTCTTAAGTACTCCTGCTGCTTTTACAGTCTGTCGTGTTTCTTCAGTCCTGTCTTCCTCCATCCGCCAAAACCAAACAAGCGCTGGCGGGGCCGCCTGCTTCCACCTCCCATGGCTGGCTGCGCCTCAACGCACGCATCGCTGCCCCACCGTCTCCTAAATCATTAACGTCGACCTCCGAGGCCTCGCTGTTGTCCTCCACGCGCTTTTTTGCGCTCGCCGCAGCGCCGCCCTCTCACGTTGTCAACATGGTCAATAAACAAGAGGAATCGGCAGAGGACTGTACGCGGAGAGGATGACAGTAGGGGCCCACCATGTCCATGGCCGAACGCAAGAAAGTTCCTCATTTTTTGTTATATATATATACTCCATTGTCAGCGTATGGAAAAAGAAAATGCTTCCTGCTAGTGGTTTCCTGACATATGGGACCCACGACATTGTCAGCGTATATAGTCAATAGACATGAGAACAACACAAGATCGACTGACACCTGGGACGTAGCTACTCGAGCAGTATTTTTTTGTTATTGTTGAGACGGAGTAGGGTTTCAACTGGGCTGTGGCCCATCTAGCCCAGGCTTATGTTTTATGTTCACCACATGAGTAGCCTAGCTATTTTTTGTTTGTGAAAATGAGCCCAGTTTAATTTTTCTGAAGAATACCCAATCCAGGCCTACTTATTTTTCTACGCCCTGATGGGCTGCAACTCTTTCAAGACGCCTGCAAATCTTGAAAGTAATATGAAATGGGCTGTAAATATAAAAAACAGATGAAAAATTTGCAATTACTTTATAATTTATGAATTTTTTCACATTTTCTGATTCCAATTTCACTGGGCTTTAACCTAATTCAAATATATATTCAAAGTACTTTAAATCTGGCTCGACATTTCGGTATTAAAAATAGTTTGGAACCCACAGAAATATGCGAAATTTTGTTTAAATTTATAACCCTGGCCCTGGACAAAAAAAAATGGACTGCAATAAATTGCATAAGAAGTTGCAATGAGCTATATATAAATTATTAAAAAAAGGGAATGGTCTGACTTGTGGGCCTATTAAGTTGACACGTATGCAAGATTTTTTTAACTTATTATATATGAAAACAAACGATTCTAGCAGACGTAACCGTTGGTGTCAATCCAGCGGCCGTCGTGTTTCTTCAATCTTTGATCTTCTTGCTCCAGCCGCCAAATCCAGCGCCGGCGGGACCGCCTGCTCCCGCCTCCCATGGCCGGCTGTGTTGCCTCGCAGGCCTCACCGCCCCCTACTACTCCCACCGCTGGCCAGGTCATCCCTCTACTCACCCACATCCATCCACTGTTGTGTCTATGCCGCCTCTGGGTCATTCCCTTCCAGGGTCTCGCCGTCATCGATCGTGTTGGTGTTCTCGACACGACATGGTCAACGTTGTCAATAAACGACAACATCGATAGAGGGACGTACATGGAGAGGCTGATAGTTGGGACCCACATGGTCCATGGCTGCACACAAGCAAGTACCTCCTTACTATGCCAAAAAGATTGAATACTCCCGCTGATAGCTCGGACCCACCAGCTATATCTTCGCACGCAAGGAAGTGCCTCCTTATTACGCACAAAAAAATGAATACTCCCCCTGCTAGCTGGGACCCACCATAGTGGGAGGCTGACTTGTGGGCCTACTAAGTTGACACGGACGGAGGGCTTTGTCAACTTAGTCAACAAATGATTCTATCACCAGTGACCATTGGATTGTTAACATCCAACGGTCATCTTGCTTCTTCAACCTCTGATTTTCTTGCTCCAGCCGTCCAAACCACCGCGTGCTCTTGCCTCCCGTGGCCGGCTGTGCTGCTGCGGAGGCTTCACCGCCCCCTACTACTCCCACCGCGGGCCAGACCCTGCGGCGACGGCAGGCTCACACCGCAGCCGAACCAGTGAACCCTTTTAGTCCTCTCCGTGTGGGCATCCACTTCCGCGTCTTCCCCGGCTCTGCGTCATTCCCTTCCTAGGCCTCGCCGTGGTCCACCGCTTTGGTGCTCTCGGCGTGGCATGGTCAATGTGGTCAACGAACGACTTCCATCGGAAGAGTACTGTACGTTGAGAGGCTGACAGCTGGGTCCACGGCCGCAGCAAGGAAGTGCCTCCTTATTGCACGCAAAATAATTATTCCTCCACCTGATAGCAGGGACCCACCGGACGGGCCACCGTATTTCGTGAAAAAAAATGTTTCCCCCTAACTGCTGGGACCCACCAGCTACATCTTCGCACGCAAGAAAGTGCGTCCATATTATGGGCAAAAAAATGATTCGCCCCCCTCACTGCTGGGACCCACCAGCTACATCATCGCACGCAAGGAAGTGCCTGACAGTCGGGACCCACTTGGTCGAAGCATACGTAGCGTTGTCATTCTGGCCGCAAACATGTACGTACATACTGGTCGATGTAGAGGCGTGCATGTGTCGTAGTAGAGGCGCGCACGTAGCTTGTACACGTATGTACAGCGGCCAGGGTGCAAGAAAGAAAATATAGCCACATACGTACATACGGGCGGGGTCTCGAACGCCTACTCGCGCATATGTACGGCCAAGGCTCGTGTACATGGCTGGGTCAGAACGGAGAAGCTCCGCCGTCGTCGTGTTCATGGGGAGGAAACCGGCTGAGTCGAAACGGAATGTGTCGTCGTGTTCATTGAGAGCCAACCGGCTTGGACGGAACATCCGAGGGAAACGAGGCCTGGCGTACAGCAGAACAGAGGAAACGGCCTTGTGTTCGACCGGCCACGGTCGAAACGGGATCTTGTTCATCGGGAGGGGTCTGGCATACTGCAAAACGGAGGAAACGGACCTCCTACGGTCGAAACGGGGTCCTGTTGATCGGGAGGGGTGTGGCGTACCGCAAAACGGAGTAAATGGACTTGTGTTGGAGCGCTACGGTCGAAACGGGGGTCCTGTTCTTCGGGAGGGGTGTGGCGCATTGCAAAACGGGACTCCACGGGATACTGTTCATCTCCACCGTCGACTGCCTCCACGGGCTACTGTTCATCCACCATTGATTGCCTCCACGGGCTCCCGTTCATCCACCGTCGACCTCCTCCAGCCTCCACCTGCGACTGTTCATCCACGGGCTCCTGTTCATCCAGCCTCCACCGCTCCTCCACTGGCTACTGTTCAGCCAGCCCTCTCCACGGGGTCCTGTTCAACCACCCCTCCACGGGCTACGGTTCATCCAGCCCTCCACTGACTACTGTTCAACCAGCCCTCCACCGGCTACTATTCAACCAGCCCTCCACGGTGTCCAGTTCATCCAGCCCTCCACGGGGTCTTGTTCATCCAGCACTCCACGGGGTCTTGTTCATCCAGCCATCCACTGGGTCCTGTTCATCCACTGGCTCGATCGATCGGGGTACTGTTCATCCAGCGGCAACGACCTCTGCTACCACGTGGTCTTATTCATCCAACCCCCACCGGGAACTGTTCATCCAAACCCCCTTAACAACGCTCACTGTTCATCAAGGGAAGGAGGCAGCAGTGTTCGATCGGCTTCAGTTATCAATAGTAGCGAAGGAATCGCTCGGGTTCAGTTAATAGCAAGGGATCGATTGATCGCTCGGGTTCAGTAACGCGTAGCCTGCAGTGCAATCGTTCGGGTTCAGTTAGAGCCCAACGCCTCGCACACACGCGCGTACGTACGAGAGAAACGCGCATCGCTCGGCCCCCGACCACCCACCATCATCGGGAACTCCCCGATATTTTCTGCGCCCTCGCTTCTACCATGGTTTTTTCCGTCATGGACGGCCCAAAGAATGTCATGCAGCTGCGTCTCCAGCCCGCCCAGGACAAAAAGCCCATTTTCTGTCATGATTTTTTGTCATAGAAGTAGGACCCCACCACATCTATGATGATACCGGGTTTTTTCACAATTATCGTCATAGAAGTGTCATATGTATGACAGAAAAAAGTTCGTTCGGCCCAAAATGTCATGGATGTGTCTTTTTTGTAGTGCCCGCCACGCCGATACGTCGGCACCGTGGTTCGTCGAGGGGACGCAAGGCGATCCTCTCGCTCCCACAGTACACTCTCGTAGACTGCCGTCCTCTAGCCGCGATGCCACCACTGGGGATGTTCTTGTGGAGACGCATCTCGGTCAACTTCTCCCACGGTACACGCATTCTAGACTGAGGCCCCGTGCATGTCGGAGTAGCATTGAATGTTAGCTGATAGACTCTATTAATCTCACTGTTTGCCAAAATAGTTTATAGTCAATATGCTCTGCTTAAGAAGCTTCCTTGCCCTGCTCTTCACTCAATCTGTTTAGCTGAGATGGCATGCCACGCCCGGCTAGTTGCTAAAATATCCTGCCATATATTTATTGTGACATAGATTTCCACGGTCTAGTAGCCAATCTGTTAGGTGAAATAGCTCTACACCGTTTTATACTCGATCTTTGTTGCTGAGATGGCCTTCGATGGTTGTGAGCTCCGCCTCATTGAATGCTGAAACAGCCTGCCATAATTTAGCACTCAAATCTGTTTGCTAAATTAGCTTTACATATATTTCTTTACTTAGATCTGCTTATCCAAATATCTTACCATAGCTTTAGACATCGACCTCGGTATTTTTTTCTGGACTTCATAAAAAAGCATATATGTTTTTCCTGTAATATCTAGTAGAAGAACTAATTTGTATGTCTAATAGATGGACTGGTCTTGGATAACTTCTGCTCGAAGATTCTCCGCCGCATATGTCGAGGGGGTTGAAAACTTCATGAACTTTATCAGAGCTGAGTACGGTGGTCCGAAATCAGATGTGCTCTACCGTGTAGCAGTTGTATGAACTTAGTTACAAGACCCCAGTCAGCTGTGCAAAATCATCTACACTTGTATGGGATGTCAGTCACATATACTAGGTGGGTTCATCATGGTGAAGCTGTGAACGTCAATGTTACTGACTATGTGGAAGCAGCAGATCACCATCTTCATCTGCGTGATGCTCAGGTGGAAGACGAGGTGGTGGTTGTGGCGGAGCCAGTGTGTTTGACCAATATTGAAACAATGCCATGAAATGCTCACGCATTGCATAAACTTTCACCTGCAGAAGAAAAATGGTGGGCCCGCATGTTGGAACAATGCAGTGTGGATGTCACCCCAGGAAATAAGATGTCAGTATTCTCAGCTATGGTCACCTTTCTTCAGGTGAAGACATCTGAGCGGATGACCAACAGATCATTCGATGCGGTGTTGGCTGCTTTCCGCAAATCTTTCCCAGGTGCATCTAAGCTGCCACACACCTAAAGTAAAATGAAGAAGTTCCTTCGTGTAGTTGGAATTGGATATGATATGATCCATAATTGTAAGAATAATTGTGTTCTATTTCGGAAGGATTATGCCAACTTAAGTGAATTCTCGAAATGCAAATCATCAAGATGGAAAGATGGTGATGCTGTGAAGAGGATTCCTCATATTGTTTTGAGACATTTTCCAATTATACCAAGATTGTAGAGGTTGTTTCATGATGCCGAAACAAGAGAGGATGTAATGTGGCATTCTAGGAACCAGGAGTACAGAGATCAGAATGTAATGAGCCATCCATCTAATGGTAGTGACTGGAAAAGCATCAATCAGAAACACAAAAAGTTTGCTGCTGACCCGACAAACATTAGACTTGGCTTAGCTACAGATGGATTTAACCCATTTGGCTACCAGAGCACCACATATAGCATGTGGCCAGTGCTTGTTATCCCTTACAACATGCCTCCAAATGTCTGCACCAAAGAATCAGACTACATGATGGCCTTGCTCATCCCAGGTCCAAAAAGTCCTAGAAAGGATTTTGATTTATTCATGGAGCCTCTTGTGGAGGGGTGTTCTCACTCGAGACCTATATAGCAGCCCACCAGCTGATTTCTTTCTGCGTGCTATTATAATTTGGTGCATCTAGGATTATCCGGCTTTGGGCACTATGTCAGGGCGAATGACACATGGTTACAATGCATGTGTTTGCTGTGACAAGAATCCGCTGTCATACGCAATACTTAGTAAGATCTGTTACATTGGACACCGCCGTTTCCTTGCCAAGGACAAGCCGTGTCCTACAAAATACCGAAGACATGTGTTCAATGCAAAGCATGAAAATCGTGATGTGCCAAAGAGGCTCACTGGCGATGAGTTGCAAGTGGAATTAGAGAAGGTCAGGCATATTACACCAGAAAACCATCCTCATAATGGTAGCGGGAAAAGGAAGCGTGGCAGGGCAGAAGAGTGATTATTGTTTACCCGCAGGTCCACTTTGTGGGACTTGGAGTATTGGAAAGATTTGGATCTATGACATTCTTGATGTGATGCACATCGAGAAAAAGATATGTGACAGCATTATCGGTACACTTCTTAATATTGAAGGCAAGACGAAAGATACCTTAAAATCTAGGATTGATTTGACACACCTGGGTATAAGAAAGGATTTACAGGTGGAATATGAAGGTAAACCACGGGATATGGCACCAGCTGTGTACGTCTTGTACAAGGTAAAATGAAACGAATTCTGCAAGGTCCTATCATGTGTGAGATTCCCACATGGATTTTCTTCCAACCCTGAAAGGAGAGTTAGTGCAGATGGAAACAAGGTATAAGGGTTTAAAACTCATGACTGACATGTCCTACTTCAAAGGGTTTTACGTTTTATCTTTAGAGGATTGGGCCGCCCTGACTTATATAAAGCAGTTGCAGAGTTGGGACAATTCTTCAGGGAACTCAGTAGTAGAAATATCAGGATAGATGCTTTGGAGCGTCTTAGAGACAAGATACCAACTATCCTATGCCACCTTGAGAAGACATATCCTCCAGCCTTCTTTGATGGGATGGTGTATTTGGCTGTTCATCTACTGGAGGAGGCACTACTTAGAGGTCCTGTACAGTATGGCTGGATGTACCCTATTGAAAGGCGGCTAGGCACTTTCAAGGGCTATGTTAGGAACAGAGCTAGACCTGAGGGTTCCATTGCAGAGGCCTACATTGCTACAAAAGCGTTGACATTCTGCTCAAAATACATTGAAACATCTTATCAGCTTAGCAAAGAGGTGGGTGAAGACAATACCGAGGTCAATGTTTTCGGTTGTTCTGTTTGAGTTACAAGGAAGAGTCGACAAGACAACAAACCTAAAGATTTAGACAAAATGGTTTGGAATGTATTGAATAACTGTCATGCGATTCTACCTTATATCAAGTAAGTGTTAAGTACTGCAGCTTATACATCGTAATCTACTAAACTTGCAGCATATTCTTATATATTTAGATGTTTGACGCGATCACTATGTTGTGCAGCATCTACAAAAAGGAGTTACTGCCGCAAAATCCAAGAAACATTGACAAACTCGTTATGGCAGGATTTCCGAAATGGTTGAAGAGCCATGTAAGCTTTTAAATTGCACTCTCAGTTTTGCTAAGTCTCAGTCGACTTAGACTTCGTTATGTCTCAGTTGATGCTATATTCCATACATCTTACATGGAGATTCGTACAAAAAATTTCTTTTCAGTTTTTCTTTTTCTTCTTATATACTATATCACTTGACTGAGACTTGGTTAAGTCTCAGTCGACTGAGACTTAGACACACCCTCTTAATATATTGAGTACATAAGATGATCAGCTTGTCTATTTTCTAACCATAGGTTAAGAAGATGCGGGAGGATGGACAGGCAGTTAATGATGCCCTTTACGCACTAGCAATGGGTCCTGATACTCGGGTAAGACATTAAAAATCTTGCATTGTTGGAGATGTGCACTACAACACCCTTGCACGCGACAAAGGCAGGAAGACACAAAACAGTGCCATCATGAGCACGGATAAGTAGGGAGAAGAGACAACTGAAATGTATGCTAACATAACAGACATTGTTCAGTTGTATTATATGTGCAGTTTCGAGGTTCATTGGCGTGTGGTTCTGTTGTGCTGTCATTGGTCTAACCTGTTTTCTAGGATCGCAAAACCTAGAGCTGATGATTATTTCAAATCCATCAATGTCAAGGCGGCATACCAGACCGACGAGCCTTTTATTTTGGCAAATCAATCAACACAGATATTTTTCTTGGAAGACACATATGCATGTAGCGATGACTGGAGAGTATTGCAAAGGTTTGAGTAGAGGAATTCGTTTAATGAATTTGCACAACAAGATGATGCTTGCACTGCTCCTGATGTAGAAGATTCCATAAATGTTCCTAATATCTTTGAGAACCATCACGTCAATGACGCTGGCGACAAGATTGCTTGTCGGGCTGTGGACATAGGAGAGTTGATCAATAAGACGCCAACATTCGAGGACATTGAGGATGAAGAAGAAGATGACACCGTGGGGAATTACGATTCAGACTGATATACATGGTGAAGATGTTGACGCTGCTGCTCCGGATGATGATTAGATTGCTTTTGTCGTATTTGCCTGTCAGAGTACGACTTTTTATCTACTATGTGAAATTGTGTTTGCTATGAAAACTAAAACCTGATAAAGTTGTTGTTTAGTATTTTGCTGTGAGAACATCACTTATTATGTATGTTGATTTGTGTTTGGTGATTGTATGACAACTAAAACATGATGACTTGTTGTTTAGTTGTACTCATATTTGGCTATGAAACTTCTATTTCATGACATATGTCATGGGAAACCACGACCACCTATGGGGCCATGAGCCCCTTTTGGTTCGGCGGGGGGATGGGCACGTTGCACAAAGAGCGGAGAAGCGTAACACAACACGGTAGAGATCACACGGGCAGTTTTACCCAGGTTCGGGCCGCCGCGAGGCGTAAAACCCCACTCCTGCTTTGGTGGATTGATGGTGGAAAATGGTTGGAAAACGCAATGCTCTTGCCCGGCAAGGTTGCCTCGGGGTAAGAGTGGCTACGCGCGTATGAATGTGCGGGGGTCCGAATCCTCTCTACGGTTGCCATGGGCCTCCTTTTGTTGATAAAGGGGTCACCACAGTGGCAAAATCAGTCTTTACATACTGATTAGATAGCAAACAGTGCTATCATACCTAACTCTGCAGGCTGACAGAGTGCATTAAATGCGCCGCTCAGTGTCACATCACAGCTTGCCCGGCTGGCCCTGCCGGGCTGTTTTGCCAGCTTCGCGCTTGCTTGCTTGACACGTCTCAGGATGGGTGTCGCTTGGAGGTATTTTCTGTAGGAAGTGGCTGCCATGTGGCAGGGAGAGGCCACTTAGTCACTTAGGAGCTTGACACCGCACTAATCGATGACATGCGGCACTGTGAGGTGGTGTGGTGGAGTGGTTTGCCTCTGTGAGCTCTGGCAGGCCTGCCGGGGCGATCTTGGAGGCTCGCATCAGGGGTAACCCCAACCTCGCCAGGCTCGCCTACCCGGCAAGGAAGGTTACTCTCGGAGTGGTATCTTGTCTCTCTGGCTCATCTTGGTCTTCTTGATCTGCACTTTGATCCTTCAAAGAACTGATCCCTCGTGCTTTGATATGATCTTGGTGCTGTAGTCTCGTTCTTGGGCATGTGCACAGTCTGGGCAATGGACCCAGAGTTCGTTGCACCGACAGCATAGTTTGTTGTTGGACTGCAATTTTTTCTACGTCTTCGAATGGGAATGAAGCTGACCCGATAGGTCCTCTGCTAATTTATTTATTTATTTATTAGCAATAGGGCCTCTGCTATTTATTTATTTATGAGCAAAAGGGGATACTCCCTGATTTCCATTAATAGAAATCATTTGATGTTCACAACACTAGCCTAGCCTACTAGACATGTTCATTACTAGTTTCAGCAAAGTGCTCATGTCATAGCCACTAAATACATCACGAGTGCTACATACACTGCAAATAAAGAGATAATCATCCTACAGAGCACATCGATTTTTCCCATTATCTTCACAAGCTCTTTAATCTCCTCATTTTTCTGACTGAACACTATAGGGTAAACCCCCCACAGCCTTTTATTAATAAATTAAGGGGTACAAGAATTACAAGGGCTACCAGCAGTAACCAAGAAGCAAAAAGGATGAAAAACTAACTATTTACCAAGTACAGAAAAAAGAAGAGACAATTATGGGGGGAGAAAGGAGACCCATCTAACCAGGACCTCCTTATGCCTCACCTTAATTCATGAGAAAGAAGGTACATGTCATGAACAAAAACCCCTCTCCATCTATTAAAACTCGGACTCTCCTTCCTGATGAATTTCCCATTCCTGATGACCAAAATATTCCAACAAGCTATGAAGACCACCTCAGCAAAGAATGGCTATGCAAAATTTCTCTTAGCATTTAGGGCAACCTGACCCATATCATTGCCAGCAGACCAGTCAATCTGCAAGAAGTTCCAAATCCTCTGACTGAAGTTGCAATTGAAAAATAGAAGGTCTCCATCTTCCCTGGTGTGTGAGGGGCAGAGCACACAATTAACTCCATCATCAATATGGCAATGCCTTCTTTCCACCATATCCTTGGTGTTTAATCTATCCATAATGAGCATCCATGAAAAAACTTTTATTTTCATGGTGCAACAACTTTTCCAAATCCATAATAGAAGAGGGTTGAAGGTATGGTTAGTAAACCTGGAAATGTAGAACTGCTTGGGATTATAAGGTTTACTAGTACCATGCCAGGACCAAACATCTTTCGAATCAGGTTTTCTCTCATGGCTCTGGAGCAGATTTTGCAAGACCTAAAGCTCTTGATGAGCTTGCCCAGAAAGAGGCAAGTGAAACCATGTTAGGAGGTTGGAATTATTGAAACCATCTTTCACTAATACCGTAGTGTCCTTGGCATAGGAGAATAACCTTGGGAATCTGTGCTGCAAAGGCATAACAGAATCACCCACCTTCCATTTATCCTGCCAAAAAAGAGCAGTATGACCTTCATTGACATCAACCCAAGAGAACTCTCTGAACTGATCTAGCAACTTTAGAATGTCCTTCCACCAAAAAGACCCACATGATGTTGTTCCCTGGGGCATAAGCTCATGATAATAAGAATTCCAAATGAGTTGCACCCAAGGAATATCGGCTTTATTAAGGAACTTGTTGACATGCTTCAACAGCAAAGCCACATTTTGAAAACCAAGATCAAGGATGCCAAGGCCACCTTTATTCTTGGATCTGCAAATCAAATCCCAAGCAGCCAGGGATGGGGCAGGTTCCTGCCTATTCTTCCTCCACAGACATTGTCTTTGAATTCTCTGCAGTAGATCAAGATGCCAGGTGGGATGAACAAGCTACAACAGAAGAAGATTGGCAGGGATGATAAGCAGAATTAAGATATTGCAATCTGCCACCCTGAGCCAGGAAGGATGAACTAGCAGTCATTCTCCTCTCCATGCAGGTTACCAGAGGCATAAGATCAGACATTGTAGGTCTAGTGGTTCCCACAGGCAAGCCTAAATAAGTAAAGGGCATCTTCCGCACTTGACAACCAAAGATGGAGGCTAATCTCTCAGTTTCTTCCTGTGATACATTGATTGGGTCCATAGAAGATTTATGGTAGTTTACATCAAGACCAATTGATTGTGCGAAGACTAACAACATTCTCTTAAGAGCCAACAACTGTTGTTCATCAGCTGAAACAATTATCAATGTCTCATCAGCATACTTCACAATTGGGTAATCGTTGTCATGATAAGGAATGGGCAATTGAAGCTCCCCTTTTTGATGCATATCATTAACCACAGACCGCAATAAATATGCAGCCAGGACAAAGAGAAGGGGTGAAACAGGATCCCCTTGCCTCACACCTTTTTTATAGACAAATTGCTTGCCAGGCACACCATTCAAAAGAACCGAGGAAGTACCAGAGGTCAACAACTCCTTTACCCAACTGGTCCATTTTGCATTGAACCCTTTATATTTCATAATCTCAAAAATAGCTTCATGATCAATGGAATCAAAAGCCATCTCAAAATCAAGCTTTAGAATTATGATGGGCCTCTTAGACTGTTGACATTGATGCAGGTACTCTAAAGTCGATCCAATGTAGTCCTGAATAGTCCTCGATTTAATAAAACCATACTGATTTTTATGAATCCACATCATGATCAACTCTTGGAATTTATTAGCAGCCATCTTGGACAAAAACTTAACTCCCATACCAGTCAAAGAGATTGGCCTGTAATCCCCGACCACTTCAGGTGAGAGCTTTTTAGGTATAAGAGTAATGAAAGACCCGTTAGTATTTTCCAACTTAGCTTTGCCTTCATAAAAGTCTCGAGCCAAAGCATAGAATTCATTTCTAATGATGTGCCAACATTTTTTTAAAGAAGATACCATTGAAACCATCAGGTCCAGGAGCTTTATCAATAGGCATATGTTTGACTGCTAGGTCCATTTCCTCCACAGTAAATGGTTTGGTTAAAATATCCAAACTAGGCACATGCTTTAAAATCATTCCAAATCATCCCTTCCATTTGTGAGTGTTCAGAGATTACTCTACCATCAGGTTGCTGCAAGCAGGCAATAGAATTCCTTCTTAATCTCTCAGTGGCCATGGCATGGAAAATTTTGGTGTTTTCCTCACCCACCTTGATATACCTGATAGTACAGCTCTTCTTCCAATACAAATACTGCAGGTGCAACAATTTCTCCATATGAAGCTTAACAATTTTTCTGAAATTAAATTCCTGCCTAAACAATGGCCTGATTTATTCCAAGTTGTCCATTAGTAAAATAACCTTGTTACATTTAGCAATAAGCAACCTCATCTTAGAAAGACCAGTTTGCCACTTCTTAAGGTCTTGCCTAAGGGTCTTGATCTTGTCAGCAATGATTGCAGAAGAATGTGATTTGGAAGATGGCTTGGTCCATCAATTCTTCACACACTCAAGAAAATCTTCCATTTGGACCCAATAATCCTCAAACCTGAAGATTTTCCACTTTCGCAGAGTGGTTTTACTTACCACTACATAAGGCACATGATCTGAAGCAGTCCTAGCCAAAGGAAGAGCCTCAGTAATAGGATAAACAGTGATCCAATTGGTGGATGTGAAGAACCAATCCAGTTGCCAACAAAGGGGAGTCCTGCATGTTGGACTAGGTGAAAGATCTCCCCTTAAGAGGCAACTCTAGAAGGCCAAGGTGCCTAATGATTTCATTAAAAATAAAGATATCATTTATATCTCCCCTGGCATATTTCTATTTTCAGTGGATCTGATGAAGTTAAAATCCCCAATGATCAACCAGTTATCATCAACTGGGATATTTAAATTATATAACCATGACACAAAGTTATCTCTGGCCTCACCCTAACAAGGCCCATAAACAGACACCAAAGACCACCGCTCATTATTCTGCCTAGTGGTAAAACGGACAACCACAATATAAGGTTGCACCTCCACCAGCATGCCAAATAAAAAAGATGAATTCAAGACCACAAGAATCCCCCAAAGGCACCCACAGAAGGTGCAAAAGCAAATGTATCGAACTGTTTTGGACGGAAAGCCCTTATTTCTCTGATGTCAAATTTCTCACATTTGGTCTCTTGGAAGCATGCTACCACACATTGGCTCTCATCATTTTTTTGTTTGACAACACGTTTCCTGGCAGGAGAATTAAGCCCCCTCACATTCCAACACAACACACTCCAGCTCTTGCAATTATAAGTATTCATAATAAACCACAACTGAAGGGTAGCATAGAAGCACTACATAATAGCACATCAGATAGTTCAGTCCCAAAACACAGAAAGGTTCCAGACCTAAATTATTACAAGGATGATAACAAGCCAACATATAAGATAAAAAGGACATTGCCACTTTATGGGCATGGCAAACCCATAAAAACATATAACAACTAATCATCTTCACCAGCCGGCTTGTCTTCTTTAGGATTAGCCATAAGCTTTTCCACAGTGAGCTGCTCATCAGGTATCTGAAGATCATGGCCAATCTCTTGAATCAACCTGATAGGAGTAGGAGGTGGCACTGCATTTGACTCCTCAGCACTAAGAAATTCCTCAGAGAGAGAGAGAGATGCAGTCATATGCTTGCACTTTGGCTTCTTCTTCTTCTTGGGTTGCTGCTATAATTCCTGGAAGACAGGCTTATAACCATCCCTATTAACTGAACCACGGGTGCATCTTCTAACCTTAGTGTCCACAATGGGAGTGGGAGCCAGTGTCTTCCGGCAACGAGACTTCTTCCTATCACATTGCACAGAGAAAGAGAAAACCTCATCAGGCCGGACCACCGGAGTCACTTCGAGCGTGTCCTGACTGTCAACTAGTGGCTCAGAAAGGAAACTGCCAGACACAGCTGGTTCAGAAAAGAGGGCTCTTGCAACGGGCCGAGGTTTGTTGAAAACCTGGGCCTCCCACCACTACAGTTGCGAGAGGACTTGAACATATCAAAGGCAATGGCCCAGCTCCTCTTAGACAACACTATGGGCTGCAAATCCAACATAGGGATCTGTTGAGGAATTTCATACATGGGGCAAAACTGCAAAAGTGATTCAAATGATCTTTTCCAAGCTATCTCTGGCGGCAAAACTGGCCCAGAAACAAGCTTGACTGAACCCAGAACAATTCTATCGTACTGAATAGCAGGCGGCTGATATGGAACGATGGCCCAATCATTAACATCAAAGAACTGCTGAGGAGGCTCTTGCGACTGAATTTCAGACTCGGATTGCATTGAAATGTCAATGACCAAGGGCGTTCAACATTTGTTGCTTGGCCATGATCAGAGGAACTACATCTTTAACCTTCTCCTCTGCATCTTCCTCTTCTGTCGTTCCTTCAGTTACTTGTCCAACACCCCAACCTGCTGGTATTGCGATTCATCGGCTAAGCAAATAATCAACATAGTTCCATTCCCCCACATCAGAAACTTCTGAGAAATACAAATCACACGAATCTTCCCTTTTCTGCATGAATCAAATTGGAAGTTGATCAACCAAACTATTAAAAAAATCAGCAATTGAAAGCAGTGGAACAATTCTTAAACATATTATTACCCCACGATCCGGGCATTTGTAGAAGGCTCGGCCAGGGTTCAGGATTGTGGTTGAGACGCGACGGATGACTCTGCGTGATTTGCAGTAGTGGCACCACACCAACGACAGCGGGTTGCGAGGAGCAACCGGCTGTGGTGCGTGTGCCGGCAGGGGTGTGATGAGACCCACAGGCAATGGTGCGGGTGGTGACTTGGCGCATATCTGGTTGTTGCCTGCTGAAGAGCAGGTGGACGAGCCGCCAGCGGCCACGGTTGTTGCTGCCAGAGGTTCTGATGCTAGGCAGACTAAGTACATATGTGGAGTAGCGAATGTTGGATATGTCAGTTTCATTACTTGCAGAGTAGCATAGCACCATATATAGTCATAGTCTAGGTTTGGATTCAAACCAGCCACAGGAGGACGTCTCTCTTTTTTCTAAAACTCAGCAACGTCTCTTGACTAGTACACTAGCTTGTTCTGTACGCCTTTTCAAGTATTTGATTTTCTTTTTTTGTGAGGAAGGAAAGAGGAGAAAATTGAGGGTTCCTGGGACTAGAACCCAAGACCTCTCGATTGAAAACCAAGGGTGCTAGTCACTTATGTGGCGAACGTTCCCTGGGAGGAGGATGTTATGTGGCGAACAAGCCCAGTTTTTCTTTTCTTCCTATATATGCAAAAGTATGCTTCTTGGTGTCAGCTTCGTCAACAAATGATTGTGCCAACCTTGACCGTTGGATTGACATTCAACGTCTGTCATGTTTCATCAGTCTCTTCTTCCTGCAGCCGCCAAATCCAAACCAACACCGACGGGACCGCCTGCTACCGCCTCCCATGGTTGGCTATGCTGCCGCACATGCATCGTGGCCACATCACACCCTAAAACTCTGTGAATCTTCCCCGGCTCCTGTTCGTTCCTGTCTGAGGCCTCACCATCGTCCTCCGCCTTGGTTCGCTCGCTGCGGCGCTGCCTCCTATGTTGTCAACATGGTCAACAACCGAGAGGAATAAGGAGATGACTGTACATGGTGAGGATGACAGTAGGGACCCACCAGGATCATGGTAGTAGGCAAGCAAGTGCCTCCTTTATTACAAGAAAAAAAGGGTTCCTCCTGATGGTTTCCTGACACTACTGCAGGATGCTGCTACGATCAGAGACCCTTCGAGAAACTGTGTGCGATGCCATAATCACAAATGGTGTTGTATGAAAACCGTCAGAAATGTGTAAAACGTTTGCGATGACGGATGCATCAAACACGGTTCAGGTTTTAGTTGCATGTGTGACGAAGGGCATACGGTTCAGTTCAATGAATTGTTTGCGACGAGAAGGAACAAAAGAAACGGGCAGCCAGATGGAGGCGTGTGCGATACACAGCATACGGTTCACTCGGATGAACTGTTTGTGATTAGGCAACACAAAAGAAACGGTCAGCCAGATTAAAGGTGTGTGCGATATATGGCATGCGGTTCACTCGGATGAACTGTTTGTGTTGAGACATGAGAACAGAAATGGTTCAACTTAACAAGATGTGTGTGATATGCGGCAAACATGTCTGTAATCAGAAGTGTGTCTGAAGACCAATAAGAACACACATGGTTGCTGCTAATAAGACGTGTGTGTTGTGAAAAAACGATTGCTGGTATACAATTGTGAGTGATTGATGAAAACATCACCGACGGGTTTCATTGTTTAGTCCGTGTGCGATGTGATTTTCTTTGTCCTCACACCATCTCCGCTCTGTCTACAGAGCATCAACATATATACTTAAAAAGACAGCATTGCATAACCAAATTAAGCATACAATTACAAAAGTGACTACATACATAACATTTGCACACACCAAAGTAAGCAATTACATGCATACTAAAGTAGGAGAAACAAGGATCTAATCATCTACTTATTGTTGCGACGACGCTTGCCATTGCTCTACTTCCGGCTGGATCCTTGGCCGTTTTGGGGAAGGAGGGACTTCCTCATGTCAACGATCCGCCGGTACATGTCGTAGCTCGTGTATGCCTCCTTGGCCGTGTACAGGACGTGAGCTTTGTCGAGTTTCTCCATCCAGGCCGAGTGCCAGGCACGCTTGTCCTTGTTGCACGAATCCTTCATCTCTCTGTAGTAGGGGTCGATGATGGCCTTGGCGAGGTGAACCAGTGAGTCCTTCTCATGCTCCTTGCTGCCCCAAATCTTGTATTGGCCCTAGATGTTGACAAGATTCTGGCAGGCGATGCCCGAACTCTCGAGCGCTTTTACATCATTGGTGATGTCCACCGTAGCGAACATATAGTGGGGGATGTTGACAAACATGGCGAAACGCTCGCAAGGCCTTGTGGCCAAGCAGTAGTGGTATGCGAGGATGTGGTGGCGCACGCACATCTGGGCGACGACAACCTTGGGACGAGACCCGGCACGACCGCGGGTGTACTCGAGGTCGAACCCGACCACCTTGTACTTCTCCTCAGCAAGCAACAGCTCCATGATGTGGATGGAGTGCTCCGCCCAGACCGGGTCGTTGGTGTACACCACTGAGAGGTCATGCACCTTCTCTGGGTGTCCACCACGGCACGCATGGTGAACTGCTGCTCGTTGTCGGCAGCCGCTTGGAGCGCCATTGGAGCCGCGTAGGATACCCTCTAAGAATTTCTTGTGGTGGGTGTGCTTCTTGCAATGGTGGGGCGCGATCGAAAGGTTGAAGAGACACAAGGGTAAGTTAAATTGCCGCTGTAATAATAAATGGGGGCCGGCCGGCCTGTAATCGTCACATCTTGTCACGGCGTTCATAGCGGAGGATTCCAGAATCCAGTGCACGCTTGACAACACCGCACCCCAGGCATGGATACTCGAGTGCGATAATTTATTCTACGCTCTACAGTGCACATGGTGGAAGAAACCAACTGTGTGCAATAATGTCGAAGATTGCAGTCGAGTTAGCTATACAGATAGTGTGCCGTGAGATCAACAAGGTAAACTGATTCGAGAATGGTTAATAAAATCTAAGACCATTGCATATTAAGGTCAAAATAGTGTTAGCAATATACGAGTCTCATACGATGCCATTTCAACGATTGTACCACAAAAGCTCAAAATGATACAAGGTTCAAATTCTAGAGTTATATGGCTCAAGTTCAAAGATTACAAGGTTCAAACTGATATTCGAAATGAAATTCAGCTCATCAGCTACAAACGCTCGCGCTGATGCGCTGAACATGGATATCAGAGAGGTTCAAACTAATATCACCGCTTCTAAGTCTGGCTTCGAAACCTCACAATTTTTGCAAAGGGGTCAGCCACTCAGAAGTCATGTATGGGGTTGACCCGATGACTTCCGATTACTCTGTCATCTGAAGTTCCAAATGAAATTAAGCATTTTTGGAGCCTACTCCATTCTGCCGCAGGCGCCGGCGCTGATCAATAGACCATTCATTTTTGCGAAATAAATGTAGGGAAAACCTCATTTCCTTCAACACCCTTGCTCTGAGAACAAAGAACCTGGCGAATATAATCTCTGGTAAGGTCCCTCGGTAGGATTTCAAAGTAATTTCTGAGAGATGCAGATCTAGGCATTCGACGTGATTGTTATATTGTATCACATTATTCACCACTGGGCCTAATCTTATCTGCAAAAGAAGAAAACGTGTTAGTGCCTACATGCAGTTTTGAACATTACTACATGACTAGCTATTTGGTTTGCAGGATTTGTAAAATGCACTAACATGCCATCTTCGATCTGACATGATTAACATGGGCATTTGATTACATTCTAGAAAAATGTTGCCTTCTTCACAAGAGGTTGGAGTGGATGAAAAGTTCCCTACGAAAACTAGTACAGATGAATCCAAAGGAGAAATGCTTATTGATTGTAACCATATGGATCAAGCAACCAATATCGGGGGGGCATGTATGTACTGAAATCCTCCAAAAGAACCTTCAGAAATCGTAGTACATTGTCATTGTAAAATTGGAAAAACGTGTCACAAATTGAATTCCCTTATGGTTAACATTTAACAGGAAAGGAACATCACCTCGATATATAGCTTCTCCAGGCACGGAAAGCATCTCAGGAAACTGACAACTTGCTCCAGGTTGGGCCCGATAGATTCAAGTGCCAAGACCTTCACTATGCGCAGTTTCGGGGTCAAGCTTGTCGGAATCATTTTCTGAATGACAGACGAACAAACATCTTCAAAATTCAAAATAATGTTAATTTGTAGAAGGAGAGGTAGAAGGCGGCTGTTGTACATGAAAGGGTGTGGATCCAATAACAAGTTCGGAGTATTTGTCAGATGAGTAGCCCACCACTGTCAATTTCGGCGCAGAATGACATTGATTCTTGTTGGACCTTCTTGATCAACTACAAGTAATCTCTCAAGTGTAGGTGTGTCCTGGATGACCATACCGTGGTCCACCTTTTGTGATGTCTTCCTGCCGCACCAGCAACACACATAAATAGTCCGGAGAGTCATGGAGGTGATGTGGAAGGTAGTCAACCCATTGATCGCCTGAAGACGAAGGTACTCGAGTGCAGTACAGCCACGGAGCAGGCGCTCCATGTCACCCTTTGAGAGGCAGACGGCGACGAGCTCGAGGTGCTTCAGTCATGGTAGGATAAGAGCGGGCGCGTCATTAAGGGGAGGGAAATGGCAGTTCCTGAACTTGGCGACGCGCAGCGTGGGCGCGGGGCGGAGTGCGGACGTTGGCCGCAACCGCATATGCCCATCATCAAAAGTGAGCTCCTCGAGCTGATCTAGGGCGAGGGATCGGAACCAGTCGTCAAGCTTGGCTCGGTCCTTGCCGTTGGAATGGAACTTGCCCATTCTAAGGCCTTTGGTTGGGCCAAGGTGACTGCCGAGGATCTTGGAGAACGCATCCAAGCTTTTGCGATAGCCATAGCAGAGCTCGTGGGTGTCGATGAGGTCGAGAGGGCTGGAGTTCCATAGGGGGTGCCACCACCGGGAAAGGAGGGTTATCCGCGCCCCATATTTGATTGGGAGGAGGGAGATGATGAATCTCAACATATCATCGGGGAGGCTGCTGATTAAGTCTAGGCCTGCTGGAGTCGCTTGCGGTTCTAGCTCGCCCTGCCTCCGCTTGTTGGTAGCCCCGTTCTCCGCCTCCGGAGTCTCCTTGTCAACGGCGCTTTCTGATAGAAATGGGAGTACATGGAATATTTAGTTAAAACAGGGCAATAGAAAAGTGTATTGGTAACTAAAAGTTATTAGGTAGGAATATAGTAAGATAAGGGAATAACAATTGGTTTCTTAAATACTACACAATTCATTTGACATTGCTGGGTAAGTCAGCATATGCAGATAGTTGAAAAGAAAACTTACTTCGAACAAAGTCTGGATGGATGATTTTGTCGGAGAAGTTAGCATATATCTCATGACCAGGCCCTTCTATGTGCAGTGCAATTTCAGTGCCAGCTTTTAGTACATCAAACTTTTCAATTTCATTCCAAAAGCCAGTGCCAAAGTAGGATTCATCACGTTCAGCAAGTCTTAGAGTAGCAACGATTGTAAATCCATGGTTTGTGCGCAGTATGACATTCGTGGAGCCTTGATGTATGTAAAGGGAAAAATTGTGCACTACATAATCTGTTGCATAGCGAGGGATGTCCTGCAGAAAATGGTAGGGTTGTTAAAGAAAATGTGGTAACATGCATGGGACCAAATTGAAAGAACTGTACAGCAGTTGAAATCGAAGGACAAAAGTCTATAATTAAACAGATAGGGTAAACATCTTGTCATGGAAATATGAGAGTAATTGAAAGAACAATACATCATTAATTTGCCTAATATAGAAAGAAGAGGGGGGAAAATCCTCTTTGACGTATATGGTGCATGTGGCACCTTTTATCCAAATGCAGCAATATTTAGAATATGTTTAGGAAAGTAGGCCATGCCAACCAATTTAGGGTGAGATTGAACATACCGCGCGCATCCTCATGTTATCTGGTACGATGAGATGGAATCTCTGGCGGCGGTCGCCAAGTCCTGAAGTATCGGTGCACTGTACATTCTATGAATGAAAGAAAACCCTCAAATTAGCTCGAATAAAAATGAATTCATGGCGATTTCCGCGGGGTGATTAAAGGGGGCGGATGAACTGGGATAATAGATGAGATAATATCTCGTTAAATGAGTTACCTTGTCGTCCATGAGAAAGAACCCTTAGTACGGCAGATTCCCCAACCGAGCGGAGCTGGGTCAACCGCGAGCAGCGTCGAGAAACTCGATGCGATAGGCGGCGGCAAGCGGAAGTGGTGAAATGCGGTGGGCTTTGCCGGCAGCCTGGCGGAGGCGGCAGTCGTCGAGCTAAGTGTTTACCGCCGCGATAGGCGGCACCATGGCATAGACGCAGAGGAGCTTGTGCAGGTGTGAATGGGGAATGTACCGGAGGGGCCGAAGTTGGTGGCGGGCGGGGTGAGGGTTTTTGTGACGTGGGGATGGTGAGGGTTTTCTTTTTTCTTTTTTGAATTGGGTGATGAGGGTTTTCTGTCCCACAAATAATTTTGGGGGCGACGGTTTGCTAGAGCAAACCGTGTGTGATTGACGCAGGAGGCAAAATGATAGTCATTGCACACGGTTCCAATTTTGGGAACCGTGTGTGATTGACGTACTAGCTCCGTCCTGGTTTATTGGTCCCACGTTGTAATATTTACCAAAATTTAGCGAAATATTTAACATACTCAGACATAGATAATAAGCATACACGTACATAAGCATAGTTCAACCATAAGTATATAGTTCAACCATCATTAAGCATACTCAAGCGTACATAGTTCGATCCATCCCACATCTCATCTCACATGCGGCCAGCACGATCTTGAAGCTTCTCCAGGTACTCGGCATACGCGCCGTCCGCCACCCTGCGAGAATACTTCTGCTTGAAGGAGCCAATGGCCCATCCTCTTGCATGCGCAAGAACACTTAGATATGCGTCATGAATCTTGTGGTTGCAAAATTGGCATCCATAGCCGTCGTTCCATGTCCTAATACGCCTGTTATGCATTCCTGCATAAAGCTCCTTTGGGATTTGCCTCTTGTACCTCCTCTGGGCATCTTCATCCTCACTGTCCACATCGTCAGACAACACCTATACATATAGTAAAACAAATTTGGCATCAAATCACTGATTACATGCTGTGAAGTAGGATTAGGAATTTATGGCTATTTATTTATACATATTCAGATATTATGATTCGATTTTAAGCACAGTCGTCTATGTACAGACCAATCTTGAAGAAAATAATGGCACAAACATATGGAGGTCATTCAAAATCAATTGTCAAGTCCTGGCTAGGAATTATTAGCATGAACACTAACCCTAGTCGGATTACTAGCAGAAATCATTTGCACAGATGAAACAACTAATCACTTATCACCTGTACCATTCAAACAATCAATACACTACAGGATCTAACGAAACTTACTCATATTTCATGGATTGGGAGAACATAACCACGGGATTTCTATTGCAAAAAGGGGGAGGCAGGAGTAACCAAAGAAACACTATGATCTATTTGACACATAAATTGGTATAGATGACTAACCAACTGTCTGTCGCCTTCGGAGTGGTCGTCGGATTCGTCGCCGGAGTGGTCGTCGGAGTGGGTGTGGAACTCCGCCTCCGGCTGTGGAAGCTCGACGCCGTCGACGATGTCAGGGTGCAGCGATAACTCGCCGGTGGTGATGGCAACCTCTGTCTCCATGTCCGCGTCGTGCTCCGGTGCTTTAGCAGCCCCGGCGTCGCCACTCCCTCCTATGGGGTGCTTCGGCGGCATCCTCATACACCGACGGCTTTGAGGACTGAGAGCGGCATCGAGGTTGCAAGAGGAGAGAGAGGATTGTGTGTGCGTAGCGAGGATGGGGGTGTGGCCGCTCGGGCGCACCATTAATATGGAGTAGTGGGAGTTGTGGGAGAGAGGTGGGCGGCGGTCAAACCGATGGCTCGCCTCTCGGTGAGCCTGCGCACCGGACTGCTGGCATGCCTACCAAAGTTTCACACAGCTACTCGCACGCCTCCCGATGACACTACGCAGCGAGCACGCCTCCATCAATTCACACACCTGCACGCAAGCCTCCCTGTCTGCCTGCGCGGCGGACTGCTCGCATGCGTCCCGTCAACTCACGACTGCTCGCACGCCACATGGGTTGCGCGGCGGCACGTATATTGTTTTTCTATTTGGATGATTAATGTTGCCGCATTATTGCTTAACCGAAGCATGGCACGTATCCATTGTTGGTCTAACGCTCACGGTTCGAATAAATAATCCGTTTGGGATATTGGTTCCCAATTATTAATAATCTCCCATCTGTAATTAAATAAATATCACATCAAAACTGGTCTCAAATTTGACAAAAAAAGTACAATGCCACTTTATATTGGTGTCCATATGACAACACGGTAAGTTTCATGAACTTCAAATAAGTTCTGGATATACTAGAAATTAAAAATCAAGATTCTCAATGTTAGAAATTTGTTGCACGGGGAGTAAACATGCACCCAGTGAGACACATGTGTTTTTGCAATCCATTTAGGTGCACTGTCACGTGTGCATGTATCTCAAATTTGATTTTTGCACATTATACCCATAGAAAGTCAATCAATGTACTAAAACGTCTTAATGATCTCTGTGAATTTTTTGAAATTAAAACATCCCTCCTTTGGTAACATGTATGTTCACCGCGGGAAAATTAATTTAACATGCATCGTAGTTGCGGTGGATTCGTGGTGTGGGTGTGGGTGTGTGCATCTAGGGGTGGCGGGTGGCTCGCAGTACACTACGAGTTGTGAGCCACCGTGTGGGTTGGCCGTTTTGTTAAGCTGGCTGGTGCCACATCAGAGTCGTGAAATCATTATTTAAAACATTACACAACCCTTTCATACATAAATGTTTTGGCCACATGTAGTCGATGGTTGTCCTACACGACACTCGATACTCGCGTGTGACGCTTTCTGCGGGCCCGCGAGGTCGTCGTCCATCACTTTGACGAATAGCCGGCAGTGAGGTTAATTTGACCAGTAAGGTATAATCTTTTTTGTTTGTGTTATGGTGGTATGTAGTATGCGTCGAAGAGGTGGGAGGGGACTAGCATATATACTATATGTATGCGTCTGTGAACAAGTACACCTCACTTAGTGTCGGGATTTTTTGGTTACCGAGGCACGTGCCACATCAAAATTGTGAAATTGGTTATTCAAACATCACACAACACCTTTTTGGGCCACATGCATATATATCCTAGCTAGGACACTCACGTGTGACGCTTCCATCTGTGGGCCCACGAGGCCATCGTCGATGCATGCATGCATGCATCACTTTGACCTACCTCGGGAGAGGTTAATTAATTTCACCATCGATGAGGATTCTTTTGGGTTGTATATTACGGCAGGAGCATATAGTATGCGGTGAAGAGGGGGGAAGGGGACCATCATATGTAGTACGCTTGACATGAACCTCACTCTCGGTGGGTGCATGGTTTACGGTTTTTGAGGCATGTGGCACATCAAAGTTGTGCATTTTGGGTATTCAACATATATATGTTTGCCCCACATGCAAAGCGGTGGTGGTTTTCCTCTCGCACCCACTTAAGCGGTTATCAACGATATCGATGCTTTCCATTTGTAGGCCCGCTTGGTCCATCACTTCTTTTTGCCTGACAACAAGAGAGGTTAATTTGACTTAGGAGGGGATTATTATTTTTGCTCTGGGTTGACATGCATGATACACTTTGAGCACACACATATTCATGTGTACGCATGAATCCCTCCCATCGAGTCGAAGTGGCTAGTACAACGACACCGCATCATGAACCGATCTCGCTCTATGTGGGGAGCTAGTGTATGATTTTTGACACACGCGCCAGATCAATGTTGTGTATTCAAACATGCATGCATGGATCACCTCCATACATATGCATGTAGTGGTTGCCTTCGAATGATACACTCCCTCGCGTCATTATCAGCGACAAGCCTATATATTCGTGGGCCCGCGTGGACATCCATGATCACCTTGACCAACAACAAGATAGGTTACCATGGCGGATTCTTCATTTGGTTAGTGTTATCGTAGTATAGGTCATGGTGATATTCAGACCTAATTAAGTTTGAGCGCATATACTATGCACGCATGCATGCATATATGAATCCCCGTCGTTGGCTTGAAGTGTGGTGTAACATACATATGCATCGTCAACCTAACCCTCACTCAGTGTAGGGATTTTTAGTTCGAAATCATGGTGCCACATCAAAGTTGCTCATTGTTACTCAAAAATGCACCTCTCCATACATATGTTTGGGCCACACGCATGCAGTGGTTGTCTTCGGGGACTAGCTACTTGCATGATTATTGGCGAGCTAGCCCATCTCCGAGGTCGCATGGACGGACATCACTTTGACCAACAACAAGAGAGAGGTTGTACGACCAAGGTGGATTATTCTTGGTCCATTTTACGATCCATCTTGGTGAGATATATGCCTCTCTGGCCCGCCGACTGAAAGTGTGTGTGTGGGGGGGTGCTACATTGCACTTTGCTAGGCGAATCTCGGTTGGGGGGCATGCATTCATAGCTTAATTAG
>NC_057799.1:225682138-225823146 GCF_018294505.1 Triticum aestivum
GGGGGCATGCATTCATATATAGCTTAGGATTCCCATCATGCCGACACGAGGGAGGAGGGGGGCTGCTACCTACGTACTTTGCACTTCGCTAGGTCAACCTCAGTTGAGGGGGAGGGGGCATGCATTCATAGCTTAGGATTCCCTTCGTGCCGACACGAGGGAGGAGGGAGCAAGCAATACCATGCGCTTTGCAAGAGAGGTGCCACATCGAAGTTGCATTTGGTATTTGAAAATCAAACCACGCTTTTGATACATAAATTTGGTCCACATGCAAGTGTGTTCGTGTTCTGACCCTCTCCCGCGTCATTTTTCGCCAAATTTATGAACATTAGAAAAGTCGGATGACGCAACAAACACGGTTCACTCAAACTAACCATGTACCACGCCGGTGCACCTGTCACGCACACATCCGCACAGTACATTGGGCTCCACGAGCCCCCTCTCAAAAATATATGCCCGCTTCGAGGGTTTTTCTGTTTCATAACACACGGTTGTTATCTCCGGACCGTGTGCAATGTTTCTTGTTCCCAATCCCGCCTGCATCGAAAATATCTGCCCGCCTCGAGGGTTTTTCTTTTTCATAACACACGGTTGTTATCTCCGGACCGTGTGCAATGCACTATCATCAAAATTTTCAATAGCCCGGCATTTCACTCCCGCGTTTGACTCCCGCGTAGTAAAATTTTCTGTACCCGCGTCATTTCTTCAAACACCCCGTGCCCCCACCACACACACACACACCAAAACCTCCTCGGGCGTGCGCGCGCGCGTGCGCACACACACACACACACACCCTCCCTCGCTCGAAACCCTAGCAAAGTCCGCTCCGTCGCTGCCGCCACCGCCGCAAGGCCTCCATTTTGAACATCTGCCGGTTTACCCGTGCAGCTTACCCACCGATCTCCATACCCAGGCCGCCTTGAGTTTCTTAGATGACGCCTGCCAAACACCCCCTTTCCCGCAGATCGCGATCCCCATCCACCACTCCAGAGTGTCGCAGCCTAAGCCCGGCTACGCTTCCCGTGGAGCTCGAGGAGCGACTGGCCCAAAAGAGGTGTATAGCGGTCTCTTCGCCCGAAGTCGCCGAGGAAGCTGATGACCATTACTGGCGGCAGGCACTCAAGCAGCGGGCTAGAGTATGCGGGCATGTCTTGTCCGCCGGCTACGACATCGAGGTCATCGACAGCGACGCCCTGAGGCGGGCTATGTCACAGGTTAAGTGGCCCACCCCCAACCCCTCGGGTTCAACTGCCGTTGATCTCATCCATGGCCCCGGCGCTGATCTCCTCTGGATCGCTATCAACAATTTGCCATTCTACATCACCATCGAGCCCCTTTTGTCATTTCTGAAGGACACGTTCTGCGATGCTAGCTTGGGATCCACAGCTTCCAAGTCAGACCTCATCAACGGCGACCACGAGGAGGGCACCCTCTCCAGCTCTTCCAAGGCAAAAGAGCCCATCTGCTCTTCCAAGGGGAAAGCGCCCGTCTGCGACATCAGGGAGGGCACCCTATAGCCGTGCTCTTCCAAGGGTAAGGAGCCCATCTGCGACAACATGGAGCGCATCCAGGGTCCGTGCTCTTCCCACGGGAACGAGCCCATCTGTGACAAGTGAGGAAACCCATGATTTGTTTATTTCAGTTGTTCACAATGTGATGCTCTATATGTGCAATTATTTACTGTGCAGTACATTTCATCAATCCAGTTTTCAACATAAATATAGGAATGCATATATTTGCTTGCTGTTAAGCCTGTTATAGCTAGCATATGCCTCTTTTGAAGTTTTTTGATTGTTCGGTTGTTTGTAGTTAGCATATGTTCAGTTTCAAATGCTATCTTTGGTTGTTCGTAGTATGCCTTGTTTATTCCAGTTATTCACAATGTGATGTTCTATATGTGCAAGTATGAACTGTGTAGTTCAATTTCATCAGTACCAGTTTCAACAATACCACTATGAATGACTACATTTGGTTGTTGCATCTTGTAGTTAACACGCCTTTCCATTTTTATTTAACCATAACCAGTGTACTTAGACCGGCACAATACCAGTTTGAATGACCATGTTTGCTTGTTGTTAAATGTTAGGCCTGTTGCAGTTAGCACACCTTTCCACTTGTTTTGTTTTACTAGCGTGCTTAAACCTGCACACTGAAGCTATCCTTTGGAGATTATTTGGTCTGCCATGTTTAATTTTGGTTGATGTTTAGCCTGTTGTGCTTAACATGTTTCTTGATGTACCTACACAGGACAATTTGGGGAACGACTGTTGTTTTCCATCGAGGTTAGTTTCATCCCATGGCTTATATCTGCTCACTGTTCAGGATATCCGTAGCTGGTACCATATAGGCCAGCGGCTGATAAGGGACTAATCGGTGAATTGGACTTTTATCTGAATATATCTGCAACCCATTTTTCCTTAGGTTAACTAGGGCCATATGTAATATATCTGATGCTACATAGCAACATGCACTATACTTAATGTCTAAATATGCAATCCTAGGCTACATAGCAACAAGGAAGAGTGTTACATTAATGTTCTAATGATATCTAGATATACATAGAAGAGCAGCAGCAGCAGCAACAGCAACAACACAACCCTGTTTGGACACTCAACTTAGCTAGAGGTTAGAGTTAGTTTCTAGCTCATTACTAACCCTGAACTAACTCCATCCAAAGAGTTGTTTGGATGGCAGGGTTAGATTGACAATAAATGCGCTAGGAGAACTAGCTCCAATTAGCACCTCTTGGGTTGGATACTAGTTTTTTGGGCTGGGTTATAGATGCAACTAGCTCAAACTAGCCCTCATGTTTAGATATACTTTAGGGCTATTTGAGCCCGAACTAGCTCAAACTAACTGTAACCCGTGGATACAGCAGCAGATAATTTTTAAGAACGAACTAAACTCCTTTCGGCCCATAATATAAGATGTTAATTCATCTAATATGTGAGTATATTGGATGTTATAAGATAATCCCACCGTTCATAAATATTTTTCGTTTTAGAGATTTCAAATGGACTACCACATACGGATGTATATAGACATATTATAAAAGAGTGTTGTACTACATCATTGTGCCATTGCTGTTTAGCTTCTAATATTAACTTGGTGCTTTTAGGTACATATGTCATTGGTAAAGATCCGCGTTTCGACCCTTTCTGCGTATGGGGCAATGAGATATCGATGAACCAGCATCAAGTGAGGAAGCTGATAAAGATTGTTAGTAAAATGGGTCCAAAAAGATGGCAATTAAACTATTTGTTTACACTTTATCCAAGACAACAGCGAACTGCAGGATGGTAAGTAAGAACTCTGCAGCCTTCTTTTTACTGCCCATAATGAGTTGTGTTAGATGAAAATGTCTGAAATCTTATTCCTTTGCAGTGGTTGCCAAAGCAGTTTACTCAAGATTACCTCTCAAACTACATGATTGGTGGGCATGCAAAGGTTAATGTATTTCTACCAGAACACGATGATTATTTAGATGTTTTCATGAAGACCGTGAAGGATGGGCGGTCGGCCATCACAAGGGGTTGGACTAGAGTCGTGCGTGCCTTCTGCATGGAGGAGGGCACAATATGGGCATTCCGCTTCACCTTGTTCAGTAACCAAAATATATTTTGCCTCTTTCTTTACCGTCTTTAATAGTACAAGTATACAACTGCGGTTCATCATTCTTTATTTGGTTCTTATGTAATTCTTGAACATATGTACCTATGAATTGAATAATGCATTGGTTGTTTGAACCTGAGGATATGAATAAAGTTGTAGCATACATTCAAATTCAAGTCCAAATCCGGTACAATTTGGAAAAGCAGCAATTAAATTACGGTGAAATTATGCTCTCCAGGTTGTTACGACACACACGGTTGGTAAAACACAAATGTTTGCGATATGCAACATAATCAGAGACGGTTCATAGAGAGGAAACGTGTACAAGCATGCACACAGTTGTCGTTTGCAAAGCGTGTGCGATGTCAGACAATATCACAAACGGTGCGGGAAACTAAACATTTGTGTTAGTTGCCTTATCGTACACGATTCGCAACCATGAATAGTTTCTGATGAAGTATGCATCGTAAACATTACACCACAGAATAGCGTGTGCGATAGTTGTCGTGTACGACGATGTTACGATGGTCCGACGTTTCGTAATCCTGTCGGACACTCGTACGACGATTAGCTAATCTTCTTAACGGTGAACCGTTTCTGATGGGACGCGATCATACACGTTCTATAATAGTGAACCGTTTGTGTTGGGCCGCGTATCGTAAACATAGAACCACAGAATACCGACTACGATGGCAATGCGAGCAGAAACGAGTAGGAGTACTGTAGGTGCCCTATCCCCGACGTTTTCTGGGTCGTGTCGGAAGGACCCCCCTATCGCCCACACTCACTTGGCGACGGTTCCAAATGCCGTCGCGGAAAGGGGTTTTAAACCGTTTGTTTAGGACTGACGCGCACCAGTGTGACATCTGGGTTTCACGCCACTATCAGCGTAGTCAATAAGCGAGATAATTGCACATGGAGCGGCAGACACCCGGGACCCAACAGTGCGCGCATTATTTTTTTTCGGGACGGAGAAGGGTATCAACTGGGTTGTGCGGCAGCTATGGCCCGTCTAGCCCAGGCTTTTTATTTCATATGTTTACCACATGACCAGCCTAGTTTTTTTTCTTTCTAAAAATAGCTAGCCCAGCTATTTTGTTTTTTGCCAAATAACCAACATAGGCCTACTTGCTTTTCTACACCATGCTGGGCTGGAAATCTTTCAAGACGAGGAGGGATGCATTCAGGCTTGCCCAGAAAATGGGCTATAAGTAATAAGAAATGGGCTGTAAATGAAAAAATACAGCATACAGGCAATTAGTTCCAAAATACTTTTTTCTTTCGGATTTTGATATTTTTAAATTTCATTGTTTTTGTGTGTGTAAAATTTCATCGGATTTAAATTAAGGTGTGATTAGTTTTTAAATTAATTTGAATCTGGCTAGAAATTTTGGGTTGTATGCTGTTTGGGATAGATGTGGAGGCTGACTTGTGGGTCTGCTAGGTTGACGTGTACGAAAGGTTTTGTCAACTTAGTCCACAAACGATTCTAGCAGTAGTGACCGTTGGATGTTAATCCAACGGCCGTGCTGCTTCTTCAATATCTAATCTTCTTGCTCTAGCCGCCCAAACCAGCGGCAGCGGGACTGCCTGCTGCCACCTCCCGTGGCCGGTTGTGCTACCGCACCCTACTCCATTGCTGGCCAGTCCATTCCTCTACTCACCCACACCTCCTGTTATTTTCTGCCGATGGCGGCCAAACCAGTAAAGCCTCGTACTCCTCACCGTGTGGGCAACCACTGCCGAGTCTTACTCGGCTCCGGGTCGTTCCCTTCCCAGGCCTCACCGTCGTCCACCGGCCTGGTGCCCTCAGCGCGGCGTGGTCAACATCGTCAACAAACGACATCCATCGGAAGAGGACTGTATGTGGAGAGGATGACAGCCAGGTCCACGACCGCATGGAAGAAAGTGCCTCCTTATTACGTGAAAATTAATGATTCCTCCACCTGACAGCAGGGACCCATCGGAAGGGCCTCTGTATTTCACGAAAAACCATTCCTCCCGCTGATAGCTCGGACCCACCAGCTATATCTTCACACGCAAGGAAGTGCCTTCTTATTACGCACAAAAAAATGAATACTCCCCCCCGCAATCTGGGACCCACCATAGTTGGAGGCTGGCTTGTGGGCCTACTAAGTTGACGCGGACGCAGGGCTTTGTCAACTTAGTAAATATGAACGATTCTAGTTCCAGTGACCATATGATGTCCATCCAATGGCTGTAGTGCTTCTTCAACCTCCGGTCTTCTTGCTCCAGCCGCCCAAACCAGCGTCGGTCGTCCCGCCTGCTCCTGCCTCTCATGGCCGGCTCGACTGCCGCTTAGGCCTCATCGCCCCACCCTACTCCCATCGCTGGCCTGGCCATCCCTGTACTCAACCAGAGCTGCTGTTATTCTCCGGCTACGGCAGCCTCCCACTGCAGCCCAACTAGTAAACCCTCGCACACCCCACCGCGTGGGAAACAACCGCCGAGGCTTCCTCGGCTCTGGATCATTCCATTCCTAGGCCTCGCCGTCATCCACCGCCCAGGTGCTATCGTCGTGGCGTGGTCAACGTGGTCAAGGAACGACTTACATCGAAAGAGGACTGTACATGGAGAGGCTGACAGGTGGGCCACGGCCGCAGCAAGTAAATGCCTCCTTATTACGCACAAAATAATGATTCCTCCACCTGATAGCAGAGACTTACCGGAAGGGCCTCTGTATTTTGGCTTAGCTGTATTTTGCGAAAAAATGTTTCCCCCCTAACAGTTGGGACCCACCAGCTATATCTTCGGACGCAAGGAAAGTGCCTCCATATTAGGTGCGAAGAAAATGAATCCTCCCCTGACAGCTTGGACCCACCATCAATAACTTCGCACGCAAGGAAGTGCCTCCTTATCCCGCCTGACAGCCGGGACCCACCTGGTCGAAGCGTACGTAGCATTGTCGCGAATGTGTACGTACATACTGGTCGATCGGTCTCTCTGCAACGATGAACCATGGCCGAGCAAGCAGTGGCACGTGTAGTAGTAGTGCCCCTGACGTAGCAGTTCAGGAAGCCCTTCTAAACATACGTACATACGGGAGGGGTCTCTGTAACGCCCGGATAATAAAGCTACAGTAATCCCCTACTAATGATGCCAAGTCATCACTGTTACTGCTACTAATCTCACTTTGATTCAAAACCAATTCAAATTCAATTTAAAATAAAGTCAAATAAATTAATTCTCCAAAATGCAAAACAAAAATGTTCGTTGGGTTGCAAATATTCACTAACTAAATGTCATGAGTGATTCAACATCATTTGAGATAGCTAATTTCCCCTGGGAATTAAAGCAGTTCCAAATCAGCATTTTAAATGCTTTTTCATTTATAAAAACTCTAAACTAATTTATTTTAGTGCCAAAATAATTGTGGAAGTGGTCTAACTATTAACACTCATCTAGGGTTAGTGTTATATTTATAAAGCCTAAAAATAAAATAAAACTAAAAGAAACCGAAAGAGCTAAAAAAACAGAGCTTTAAAACAGTGGAAAAGGCCCCCCATTTTCTTCCTGGGCCATAGCCCACCCGGCCGGCCCAGCTGCCACCTCCCCGTCTTTGTCGTCTTCTCCCCATGCCCCCACTGTTCGTCCGACCGCGCCCGCGGTCGCCGACGGACCAGCTCACCGTCCCGCGCCGCTACATCCCCCCTGGAAGGGATAAGGACGTCGCCTGCGCCCCCTCGATCCCCTCTCCTACTTCCCCCTGCCACTCCACTCGCTCTCGCCCTCTCCCCCCATCTTCTCCACCGCACTCAATGCACTCGTCGTCGTGCCATCGTCGCCATCGCGGACACCGTCGATCCCCACGCTGCGCTACCGCATCCTGGAGCTTCCCCCTCGTCGTCTTCGTGGAATCCAAGGGGGAGCATCACATCGATGCCACGCCCTCCTTTCTTGTCCGGCCCCGACCCGGATCTCGCTGACGATTACCACTGCTCCGCTGCACCCAGCGCCTCCCCGAGCAACTCCCCGCCATCGATGTGAGCAGCACCCCGTTTCCCCCTCCGTCCTCCTCCTCGATTTTCTGTTGCTGCTGCTAGCTCCACCATTGCCGCAGCTCGCTGCCACCTGGCTCGTCGCCGGCGCGTCTCCGATGACCTAATGGTCACGAGACCATGCACGTCGTCCCTACCGCACCACGTAGGCCCCGCCTAGCCTCTTAGTGTGCTCAAAAGCGAGCTGTAGCCGCGCGCTCGTGCTCAGCCGAGCGCCACCGCCACCCTTCGTCGCCGCTCCGGCCAACCTCGACCTCCCCTGCTGCTGCCACTACCACCGCGCGACGCGCGGCGCTGCCCGCGTCCGATCCCCTTTGGCCGCGCGTCGAATGGACGCAGGTGGCGCAATCCACAACCCCTCCGCCATCCCTGTGGTTGCCGGGGCTCTGTCGCCGGCGCGCCGCCGCGGTTTGAACCTCCCTGGGGCACCGACAGGTGGGCCCACGGTCATTAGCCACTAACCCCGGCCCTAAAACCCCCACTGACATGTGGACCACCCCCCACTTTAAGTATTAGGATTAGTTTAAATTAACTCTGTTAATTAAACCAGCCACTGACAGCTCGGTCCCACCTGGTAATTAGACTAACTTTTTAAATAAATAAAACCTATAAATAAACTGTCTCACTAACATAAGGGACCCACTGGTCAGTTTGACCAGCCAACAGTCAAACTTTGACTGCTGAGTGGGCTACTGACTCAGGCCCCCTGGACCCACTTGTCATCCTATGTGTACATTGTTGTGTACACAGAGCTGGGTGCACCTAGCATTTAGTCTTTACTTTCGAATTAATAATAATTCCAGAATATTGTTAAAACTTGGAAAAATCATAGAAAATAATCCGTAACTCGGATGAAAAAGTTTTATACATGAAAGTTGCTCAGAACGACGAGACGAATCCGAATGCGCGGTCCATTTACCTGTCAGATGCCCCTAACTATCTGAACATGGAACATTCCCTCTCTGGTCATCTATGTGACACAGGTCCGGAACCGGAAAAACATTCCCGGTTGAATTCCCCTTCACCTATATCGCGTAGTACTGCGTTAGATCACCTCTAGCATCGCTTATTGTCATGTTATGCATATGTTTGCGTGTATTTACTGTTTCTTCCCCCTCTTGTCTCCGGTAGACCCTGAGGCCACTGCTGATGCCACTGTGATCGACTACGTCACCGATGACCCTCCTTCTTGTCTGAGCAACCAGGCAAGCCCCCCCCTTTGATCATCCCGATATCGCCCATTCCATTCTCTCATGCTTGCATTAGATTTTGCTACTGTTATTGTTTGCTCCTATTCTGATGCATAGCCTGCTTTTGTAACCTGCTTATTGTTACCTTACCTGCTTATCCTAAACTGCTTAGTATAGGTTGGTTAGTGACCCATCAGTGACCCCCAACTTGTCCTTGTTGCCCCTGCTTCATCATCGAAGACCCGATCAATGGGATCGAAGACCAGGCCCCAACACCGCACATCACTTTCCCCTTAGTTGCTCGACACTATTGGGTTACTATTGAGTGCCGGGGGTGAGACCTCATCAGCACTTCTGATGTTACCCTATAGTGGAGCTATTCAGTCGTGGTCATCGAGGGTGATTCCGCCTTAACCACTTCTGATACGACTCTGTCATGCAACCCCTCAAGTCTGAACTTTGAGGGTGGTTCCTATTACGTTCACCTTGATGATTACATCGAGTGGAATCCGTCAAGGGTGATTCCTCAGGTTTTCCCCTTGGTGTTAGACACACAGTTACTATGGTTACTATGACTTACACTGAACCCTGTTACTGAAGACGGGTCGACCCTGAGGGGTACCCGGGCGAGCATATCTGCGAGTGATGAGGAGTCGGGTTGACCTGGAGGGTGCCCGCGAGATAATTACGAGGCATGGCCGGGCATTCCTAGCCCTTGCCGCAAGTCCTCGAGATGGGGCAACGGGGTCACATCTTTCGTGAGTCTCTGCTTGTTACCGCGCGTTCCTTTTCCACTACGATTTGGATATTTGATTCGAGGGGCCTCTGGCCTGATAAAACTAACCATCACGTGGGCATAGTATGGGTGTTCTGCGTCGTATACATTAGCCGAAGCTTAATAGACGTCAGCGACTGAGCGGCGCATGCCGGGTTGGACTGCGTAAGCACCTGCCTTGTTGAAGGAGGTAGCTAGGTCTGCTCACCGGCCGCGTTCGCAACGTGCAGGAGTTCCCCGGGAGATGGCCCATGACCCCTGGGGGCATAGGTTTAGTCCGGCGTGCTAACCTCTCTATTAAGCCTAGGTCGGTTGCGGCGTATTGTTTGGCCGAGGCCGGGCATGACCCAGGAAAGTGTATCCGGCCAGAGTTAATCGAGCGTGGTGGGTAAGTTGGTGCACCCCTGCAGGGAAGAAAACATCTATCGATAGCCTGAACTATGGTAACGGACACTTGGAGTTGTATCCCGATCGATACAACTAGAACTGGATACTTGTGATAAGTATTGGATGGTGAGGAGAAATGGATAGTATGGCTCTGAGATTGCTTTCTCGCAGGGAGTCGAGAAAGGATCTCCGGCCGAGGTTGATAACACTACTACTACTTTACTTTATGCTACTCTCATCTCTTCTGATGCTGCAAGATGCTTGAAGATGCTGAAGATGCTAGTCTTCGATAGGACTAGGCCTTCTCTCTATTCTGGCATTTCTGCAGCCTAGTCCACATATACAACCTTCCTTTGATAATGTTGCATATGTAGTGTAGATCCTTGCTTGCGAGTACTTTGGATGAGTACTCACGGTTGCTTTGCTACCCCCTTTTCCCCCTTTCTTCTTCTTTCCGGTTGATGCAACCAGATGTCGGAGCCCAAGAGCCAGATGCCACCGCCGATGCCTACTACTACGTGGAGACCGACGACGACCAGGAGTAGTTAGGAGGCTCCCAGGCAGGAGGCCTTGCCTTTTCGATCGTTGCTACTTTTGTGCTAGCCTTCTTAAGGCAAACTTGTCTAACTTATGTCTGTACTCAGATATTGTTGCTTCCGCTGACTCTTGTGTATTCGAGCTTATGTATTCGAGCCCTCGAGGCCCCTGGCTTGTAATATAAAGCTTGTATTATTTTTAATTTGTGTCTAGAGTTGTGTTGTGATATCTTCCCGTGAGTCCTTGATCTTGATTGTACACATTTGCGTGTATGATTAGTGGACGATTGAATCGTGGGCGTCACAAGTGGGTATCAGAGCCGACTGCCTGTAGGTAGCCCCCTTTCCAACTCCTTGGCCGAAGTTGAGTCTAGTCACTAAAAAACTTTCTCTATCATTGGTTGTGTGTCTTGCGGGCCCACGTCGCCATTGGGTGGTATTAGTATCTTTTATTCCGCGTCTATACTCTGGGACTATGATCTCTCTTCCATTCGGGTTAAATAATTTTGCTAACTCTAAAACTAGGATCTCGTATCCCGGAGAGCCCCTTCACTACAGATGATCGCTTGCGTCGCCAGAAGATTCTGCAGATACTCCTCGATGTTTCCTGAGACCCTGTGCCCACTGCTTTGCAGTTCCTGACCACCGATAAATCTTGATGGATAACTACTTACACTTGTTGTACATATATTCATTCCAGTTACTCTTTTGTTCCATCTGACATATCGAAATACTATCAGACGTTTCGAGAATTCTCTGAGCCTACTGCCTTGCAGTTTCTTTCCGCCTGTTACCCCTACGAATAATTCCTCACACTATCGGGGATTCGTTCATCCCCAGTTGTCCATATGTCTCACAAAATTCTTCGAAATGCAATTCGATCTCCCGAAGATCCTCTGCAGCCTAGTGCTCCCAAAAGTCTTGTCTGCCTGCACTATGGTTAAATCCATATGTCCGAGAATATTCATTAACCTCATTTGTCATTGTCATCCTGAGCCTATTGATTCATTATGTTGTGAATGCTTGCAATCATCAGTCGAACCCTAAAATTTGATCTTCCTGCTCAGACGTCATTCTGTACAAGAGTTGGATCTCGGCCAGTCATGCTGCAATTGATTGTCCACTTAATTTCCTTCAACTTGAATGCCGAATTATTCAACTGTTTCTATAATCGGATGCCTTTGCATTCTTTCCTTCTTCTGATTGAGTACCGATACTCACATCAGATCCATTGAGTACCGCTGAATCCTTTGTTGGATTATTATCTGGCAGTGTCCTTCATATTCAAAATCTGGTGCGCTCTTCCCTTGATACATATCGCCTTCGGTAAATGGTATCCCCTGCTTATTATCAACCATTCTTTGCTATTGAGCTGATGTCATATGCTCTGGAAGTTAGTGGTAAATATTCCTTAGATACCCCTACGGGTTGAACCTATGTTTTCCCTAATCTGTGTGTACTCGAAAGTTATGCGAGCCATACTCTTCTAGTGCTTCACCAAATAAATCTTCCGCACTACAATTTCTTCGAAAACGAGGAGTGAATGACAGGTGATGCATTGAAGAAGTGGGAGTCGACCTTGAACCTTTGTGTTCATGCCCATGGACCCGATGTACAACTCATCATGGAAGCTGCTCGTAAAAAAATAATTATTTCCTTGGAATAAGTTTATCTCGTATTTGTGAATTGATCCTTTGCAATCGTGGTTCCAACCATATTTTCTCCTTGATTCCATATCCCGAACAAGTTAAAATACTTGTCTTCTGCAGATCATTTCACCTGTCCAACCTATACTCTGATCTACCTACAAGTATTGCCCCTGTTACCTCAAGGATATTGTGTCATTGCACTACCTCTTGTGAATTCTTATTGGGATGATACTCCCTCACATCATGCGTAGCCTGATCGAACTGTGCTACCTGGTCCTTATGCCCGGAGCAACTTCCTATGACGAGCTAAGCTTACGTCGATCTTCCTCATCTTGTCATTTCACCTCAAACAACATGCTTGATTTCGATCTTGTGTCGAATCCGTGGTTCTCGTAGCCTTCCACTTCATCCTTCCTTTTGCTTGATGTCGTCGCTGCTCGATGGCATCTTCATAGAGTCTCTCAACAAAAAAATTGTCGTGATCACCGTCAACACTTTGGCTTCTTCAGAGATGTCAATTGAATTCATGGCTAGAAATACCATCCCTGCCCCTAGATGGTTTGTGATATCATCGATGACATCCTTGACTTCCTCCCAACACAGACCTGGTCGTGTTTGGTTATTCCTTACGTTCCGAGGTAATCTTGGAAATGTTCCTCTGTATCTTTTGTGATCTTCAGATCCAACTCTTACCCGGAACACCATGTTATTGCTACCTCGAAGCATTACTATGGTAGTCCGTATATCAACAAGAACATTGGAAGCGCAATGCTAAATGTTTCCTGAATTATTATTCAAACACCATGGTGTGGGTAATATCATGATTCTTCCCTCGCCCCTTTGTCTAAATAATTTTGAACTTGCTGTCCTATCATGAATATCATGCTCCGCCTTTCCTTGGGAAGGATATACCCTCAATTCTTGTGTGCAAACACATTTTTCCTTTCCTTTTATCTGATTAATCCTAATAATCACATTTTCCTTTCAATCGGTTTGTTAGTCTTTCTTTTGATCTATATGATATAAGCAGAAATAATTCCCTGCTTATAAAAACACCTCGAGGTACAATTCGGTCAGTACGACCATGTTACTAATGTTGATGACATTCCGGTAACCACTGATGGACGAGAACTTTGCCTATTGGTCCGCCTTGTTCAACAAGCAGGAAAATGGTTCTCTTCGTCCCTCGCCCTTGGTACCAATGTTGTTGCCAACATAACTGACAGGCTATCCTCTGACCTGCCTTGCTATCATGCCCGTGTAAGATGTCAGCGCCCCTCCTACTTTCAACCCACATGGTGGGCCCATAACCTGCTGTTTCATAGGATCGAAACCTGACTCTCCTGTACAACCTTGATTCCGAATTATTCTTGGCACCCGGCTTCGTATGTAATACACGAGCTAACTTCCTCACCATGTTTCATTTAGGTATCAGAGGCAACATTATTCTTCTTTGCTCTGAACCCCTTCATCACCTATTTTAGGCATCAGCTGGATGCCTACCTGGTTAAAACTTGTTGAATCTCTGTATAGCACTCTCGATACGTCCCGATGCTTCTAAAATCTCCTTCCTTGAGATAACTATCGGATGCTGATCCTTTCAGACATTCGTCCTTATAACTTCCCCCTTACTCCACCTCTCAAATCTCGGGACGAGATTTCTTGTAGTGGAGGAGATTTGTAACGCCCGGATAATCAAGCTAGAGTAATCCCCTACTAATGATGCCAAGTCATCACTGTTACTGTTGCTAATCTCACTTTGATTCAAAACCAATTCAAATTCAATTTAAAATAAAGTCAAATAAATTAATTCTCCAAACAGTAAAACAAAAATGTTCGCTGGGTTGCAAATATTCACTAACTAAATGTCATGAGTGATTCAACATCACTTGAGATAGCTAATTTCCCCTGGGAATTAAAGCAGTTCCAAATCAGCATTTTTAAATGCTTTTTCATTTGTAAAAACTCTAAACTAATTTATTTTAGTGCCAAAATAATTGTGGTAGTGGTCTAACTATTAACACTCATCTAGGGCTAGTGTTATATTTATAAAGCCTAAAAAATAAAATAAAACTAAAAGAAACCGAAAGGGTTAAAAAACAGAGCTTTAAAACAGTGGAAAAGGCCCCCCTTTTTTTCCTGGGCCGTAGCCCACCCGGCCGGCCCAGCCGCCACCTCCCCGTCTTTGTCATCTTCTCCCCACGCTCCCACTGTTCGTCCGACCGCGCCCGCGGTCGCCGACGGACCAGCTCACCGCCCCGCGCCACTACACCCCGCCTGGAAGGGATAAGGATGTCGCCTGCGCCCCCTCGATCCCCTTTCCCACTTCCCCCGGCCACTCCACTCGCTCTCGCCCTATCCCCCCATCTTCTCCACCGCACTCGATGCACTCGTTGCCGTGCCATCGTCGCCATCGCGGACACCGTTGATCCCCGCGCTGCGCTACCGCTTCCTGGAGCTTCCCCCTCGTCGTCTTCGTCGAATCCAAGGAGGAGATCAAGTCGGGGAGCATCACATCGACGCCACACCCTCCTTTCTTCTCTGGCCCCGACCCGGATCTCGCTGACGATTACCACCGCTCCGCTGCACCCAGCGCCTCCCCAAGCAACTCCCCGTCATCGATGTGAGCAGCGCCACGTTTCCCCCTCCGTCCTCCCCCTCAATTTGCTATTGCCGCTGCTAGCTCCGCCATTCCCGCAGCTCGGTGCCACCTGGCTCGTCGCCGGCGCATCTCCGATGACCTGATGGTCACGGGACCATGCTCGTCGTCCCTACCACACCACGTAGGCCCCGCCTAGCCGCTTAGTGCGCTCGAAAGCGAGCTGTAGCCGCATGCTCGTGCTCACCCGAGCGCCACCGCCACCCTTCGTCGCCGCTCCGGCCAACCTCGGCCTCCCCTGGTGCTGCCACTACCACCGGGCGACGTGCGGTGTTGCCTGCGTCCGATCCCCTTTGGCCGCGCGTCGAATGGACGCAGGAGGCACGATCCCGAACCCCTCCGCCATCACTGTGGTCGCCGGGGCTCTGTCGCCGGCGCGCCGCCGCGGTTTGAACCTCCCTGGGCACCGACAGCTGGGCCCACGGTCATTAGCCACTAACCCCGGCCCTAAAACCCCCACTGACATGTGGACCACCCCCCACTTTAAGTATTAGGATTAGTTTAAATTAACTCTGTTAATTAAACCAGCCACTGACAGCTCGGTCCCACCAACTAATTAGACTAACTTTTTAAATAAATAAAACCTATAAATAAACTGTCGCACTAACAGAAGGGACCAACTGGTCAGTTTGACCAGCCAACAGTCAAACTTTGACTGCTGAAGGGCTGCTGACTCAGCCCCGCTGGACCCACTTGTCATCCTATGTGTACATTGTTGTGTACACAGAGCTGGGTGCACCTAGCATTTAGTCTTTATTTTCGAATTAATAATAATTCCAGAATATTGTTAAAACTTTGAAAAAAATAGAAAATAATCCGTAACTCGGATGAAAAAGTTTTATACATGAAAGTTGCTCAGAACGACGAGACGGATCCGAATGCGTGGTCCGTTTACCTGTCAGATGCCCCTAACTATCTGAACATGGAACATTCCCTCTCTGGTCATCTGTGTGACACAGGTCCGGAACCGGGAAAACATTCCCGGTTGAATTCCCCTTCACCTATATCGTGTAGTACTACGTTAGATCACCTCTAGCATCGCTTATTGTCATGTTATGCACATGTTTGCGTGTATTTACTGTTTCTTCCCCCTCTTGTCTCCGGTAGACCCTGAGACCGCTGCTGATGCCACTGTGATCGACTATGTCACCGACGACCCTCCTTCTTGTCTGAGAAACCAGGCAAGCCCCCCCTTTGATCATCCCGATATCGCCCATTCCATTCTCTCATGCTTGCATTAGATTTTGCTACTGTTATTGTTTGCTCCTATTCTGATGCATAGCCTGCTTTTGTAACCTGCTTATTGTTACCTTACCTGCTTATCCTAAACTGCTTAGTATAGGTTGGTTAGTGACCCATCAGTGACCCCCACCTTGTCCTTGTTGCCCCTGCTTCATCATCGAAGACCCGATCAATGGGATCGAAGACCAGGCCCCGACACCGCACATCACTTTCCCCTTAGTTGCTCGACACTACTGGGTTACTATCGAGTGCCGGGGGTGAGACGTCATCAGCACTTCTGATGTTACCCTATAGTGTAGCTATTCAGTCGTGGTCATCGAGGGTGATTCCGCCTTAACCACTTCCGATACGACTCTGTCGTGCAACCCCTCAAGTGTGAACTTCGAGGGTGGTTCCTCTTACGTTCACCTTGATGATTACATCGAGTAGAATCCCTCAAGGGTGATTCCTCAGGTTTTCCCCTTGGTGTTAAACACACAGTTACTATGGTTACTATGACTTACACTGAACCCTGTTACTGAAGACGGGTCGGCCCTGAGGGGTACCCGCGCGAGCATATTTGCGAGTGATGAGGAGTCGGGTTGACCTGGAGGGTGCCCGCGAGATAATTACAAGGTGTGGCTGGGCATTCCTAGTCCTTGCCGCAAGTCCTCGAGACGGGGTAACGGAGTCACATCTTTCGTGAGTCTCTCCTTGTTACCGCGCGTTCCTAATCCACTACGATTTGGATATTTTATCCGAGGGGCCTCTGGCCTGATAGGAGTAACCATCACGTGGGCATAGTATGGGCGTTCTGCGTCGTATACATCAGCCGAAGCTTAATAGACGTCAGCGATTGAGCGGCGGGCGCCGGGTTGGACTGCGTAAGCACCTGCCTTGTTGAAGGAGGTAGCTAGGTCTGCTCACCGGCCGCGTTCGCAATGTGCAGGAGTTCCCGGGGAGATGGCCCATGACCCCTGGGGGCATAGGTTTAGTCCAGCGTGCTGACCTCTATAGTAAGCCTAGGTCGGGTTGCGGCGTATTGTTTGGCCGAGGCCGGGCATGACCCAGGAAGGTGTGTCCGGCCAGAGTTAATCGAGCGTGGTGGGTAAGTTGGTGCACCCCTGTAGGGAAGAAAACATCCATCGATAGCCTATCCTACGGTAACGGACACTTGGAGTTGTATCCCGATCGATACAACTAGAACTGGATATTTGTGATAGGAATTGGATGGTGATGAGAAATGGATAGTATGGCTCTGAGATTGCTTTCTCGCAGGGAGTCGAGAAAGGATCTCCGGCCAAGGTTGATAACACTACTACTACTTTACTTTATGCTAATCCCATCTCTTCTGATGCTGCAAGATGCTTGAAGATGCTGAAGATGATAGTCTTCGATAGGACTAGGCCTTCTCTCTATTCCGACATTTCTGCAGCCCAGTCCACATATACAGCCTTCCTTTGATAATGTTACATATGTAGTGTAGATCCTTGCTTGCGAGTACTTTGGATGAGTACTCACGGTTGCTTTGCTACCCCCTTTTCCCCCTTTCTTCTTCTTTCCGGTTGATGCAACCTGATGTCGGAGCCCAAGCGCCAGATGCCACCGCCGATGCCTACTACTACGTGGAGACCGACGATGACCAGGAGTAGTTAGGAGGCTCCCAGGCAGGAGGCCTTGCCTTTTCGATCGTTGCTACTTTTGTGCTAGCCTTATTAAGGCAAACTTGTCTAACTTATGTCTGTACTCAGATATTGTTGCTTTCGCTGACTCTTGTGTATTCGAGCCCTCGTGGCCCCTGGCTTGTAATATAAAGCTTGTATTATTTTTATTTTGTGTCTAGTGTTGTGTTGTGATATCTTCCCGTGAGTCCTTGATCTTGATCGTACACATTTGCGTGTATGATTAGTGTACGATTGAATCGAGGGCGTCGCAGTCTCGAACGCCTAATCGCGCATACGTACGGCCAGGGATCGTGTACAAGGAGAGGCAACGAACGACAACAACGACATCCTGTTCATCGGGCAGCCAACCAGCTGGGTCGGAACGGAGAAACAACATACTGTTCATCGGGAGGCAATAGACTGGGTTGGAGTGCGTCCTGTACAACGGGAGCCAACCGGCTTGGATGGAACAGCCGAAACGGGGTCTGGTGTACCATAGTATGGAGGAAACAACCTTCCGTTCGACCGGCTACGTTCGAAACGGGGGTCCTGTTCACCGGGAGGGGTGTGACGTACCGCAAAACGGAGGAAACCGACTTGTGTTGGAGCGCTACGGTCGAAACATGGGTCATGTTCATTGGGAGGGGTGTGGCGTACCGCGAAACGGAGGAAACGGGCTTGTGTTGGAGGGCTACGGTCGAAACAGGGGTCCTGTTCATCGGAGGGGTGTGGCGTACCGCAAAACAGGACTCCACGGGCTACTGTTCACCCACCATCGACTTCCTTCAGCCTCCACCTGCACTGTTCATCCATCGCATCTTCCTCCTGCCTCCACCAGGTACCGTTCATCCACGGGCAACTGTTCATCCAGCCCACCACCGGCTACTATTCAACCAGCCCTCCACGGTGTCCTGTTCATCCACCCCCAACTAGCTCGGCTGTGGCGGCCCTCCTCTCGGGGTCGTCTTCATCCAGCGGCAATGGCCTACTACTACTACTACCACGGGGTCCTGTTCATCTTACCCCCACCGGGAATTGTTCATCCAACCCCAACCACGTATGTCTCGACTCGTTCAACTAACCCCCACGTTCACTCTTCATCAAGAGGCGGCAAGTTCAGTCGGCTTCAGTTAGTAGCAGTAGCGTAGGAATCCCTCGATCGGGTTCAGTTAACAGCCAGGGATCAGTCGATCGCTCGGGTTCAGTAATGTAGCTACTGCAATCGCTCGGGTTCAATAAGGGAACGCCTCGCTCGGGTTTAGTAAGAGCCCAACGCCTCGCACACACGCGCGTACGTGTACGAGAGAAATGCACAATCCCTCTGTGCATCGCTCGACCCCGGCCACCCAACGTAACCGGGAACTCCCCGAAATTTTCCTCGCCCTCCCTTCTACCATGGTTTTTTCAATCATGGACGGCCCTAAGAATGTCATGCAGGTGCGTCTCCGGCCCGCCCAGTACGAAAAGCCCATTTTCATGATTTTTTGTCATAGAAGTAGGAGCCCACCACATCTATGATGATAATGGATTCTGTCACAATTATCGTCATAGAAGTGTCATAAGCACGACAGGAAAAAAATTCATTCAGCCCAAAATGTCACGGATGTGTGTTTTTTTGTAGTGCACATCTTTGAATGAAAATAATGCCTCTTTGCACACAAAAGCATAGTAAATAGATTTGCTAAAATCTAGATTATCAATATCAGATTTGGTGGCAAGTAAACATCCACTTTTCAGTTTAATTTCAGAGTGGCCTGCTCGATGCGCGGGCAAGATTTTTAATTTTTTAAATAATGAGTACAGGTTAGTTATTTTTTCTAAAGAAAAGTTGGAACCAAATGTGATGAAATTTACAAATATAGGACTTTCGGAGCTCTATACTGTATCTTATATCTGAAGCAATATATTGAGAAAATTGTTAATCAAAAGCATCTATTGTTGTGAGGGTATCATCTTTAGTGTGTCGCAAGTGATTGTAACAAAGTTATGCTTCCATAGACATATACTTTAATTACATGACTGGGAATACTTTATTTTTATTGTCACCGCAAATTTACGATAAGAGAATACCACATGCTTGAGAAACATCTCTAATTTGTTTTTTAATAATTAATTTATATTTGTTACTTATAATTAACATTAAGATTTGGAAAAAACAATTTAATTAGTTTTCTTGATACTTTCAGTATGTATAGTACTCGAACTCTCTCCTTTAGTTTTTTAGTAGATGTGGGAGAAATATTTTTAATGTTAACTTAGACAGACAAAAGTGATATCATTTTTCAAACAATATTTTCAACAACAACATTAACAAACTAATGTCGCCCTAAATTATTATCCTTTTTACGAATCACCCTGAATTCCGTATGTTAAGACATTTATAAATGTTTTGCGAAAAAATATATGAACTCTTATTGGGAATTAAGGCATGTAATTTTATTTATTTTAAAATATTATTATGAAATAAAACACAATTTAATAGAATGTGATGAAAATAGATTAACTACGATCATCAATACAAATGTTTACAAAGATGATAGAAATGATAGTAAATATTGTTCTACCCAGCTAGGTCCTTTCCCAAGCAGGCATAAGACATGTATTGTCTATCTTCAAATTTTTGCCTACTTTACCAAGGATCAAGGTCAAGTTGGTTATCCCAATAAATTTAGTGGTGCATGAGAAATTAGAGCTATAGACATGATAAAAAAACATAAATCAACCAATCGAGCTAGCTAATTTGTTAACATGCATTCTCATTTTTTGAAGAGTATAAATATGTATATGTTCAGAAAATGAATGAACAATTTGAGAAAACAAATCGTGTTGTCACATAATAGTATCCTAAGCGTAATTTTAAGAGTGGTATATGAACAAAAGAGTAGTACACCATTTTGCAAACAGAAGATATCAGTGTCAGAAAACATCTTATATTAAGTCACTGAGGGAGTAATACGTACAAGTATACAACATTGTCTTAAATTAGCAAATTAATGTAGCCTTTGTGTAAGATTTCCTAAAATAATTAGTAAACAAAGCAAATATACTCACCATATCATTCTGCTTTTCACTTTTCCACTAGAATCGTTATCGCAAGCTCCAGTTGAACCACCATATATAAGTGTGTGCCTAAGCTGCATCAATAATGCAGTTTCCAGCAAGTTTAGTTCTTTTTTCCTTTAAAAATCGATCGTTAGAAGAGAACATTTACTCAAATATTACAGAAAAGCTACATGATTATTATTTTTATAATGTCCTAATTGCTCAGATATGTAAATAAGGTGAACCTGGGTGGAATGTACACCATAAGTAAATTAGGTACCAAGCAGAGAAGGCGTCAAAAAAAGGTACTAAGCAGAGAAAGCAATGTAACTGATGCGTCATACCTAGCTGTTTTCCAAGATGATGTAGGTGAAGACAGCTTTCCCATGTTCGAACCTCATAAGGTATTGTATCAAAGAAGGGACGTCCTCCTCTAGGATAACTCTATTGATGAATAAATGTAGCACATACTTTGTATACCCGCCCGAAAGATGAGTAAAATCTGATTAATGGTCTAAATTATGACCAAACACAGTAGAGACATATGCTATCACGAAAAAAGTGAGAACGCCAAGGTTCTTTATTTTGGATGAACTGTAACGTGGTAATTATGCAATACCACTGAAGAGCGCCATTGTTGACACACCATATAAATCAATGTATCATATATACACATGTAGCCATATTTTTTTATGTCAACAGGCCCAAATCAAGTAAAGATAACTGAAACCTCTTGTGTGTCAGCAGGCATGCATATTTGTAAATTTTATTGGTTGTTCATTCTTTACACTTCCATCACATCATCTCCTTGTGGACCTTGTGCTTCATCTACCAAAAAAACCTGAAGTCAACAAAAAGATAGATTAGCTTGTACAGAAACAACAAATATGGTGTTTTCTAAGTGACAAATTTCCAAGACAACAAATACTCCCGTTGCTGTCAAGAAAATATATGCCTATGTATATGCAGTTACTCCTAATATTAGTATTCTATACTTCCAATAGTAATTGCTCGAATTACAACAGCGTCGTCGAACTTGTGGTAAATATGGGAAGAGCCGGAGCATATCCCAACTTCCTAGAGACATATGTATTTGTGTTAACTTAGGAAGCTAGGTTGGATATAATTATATATACGTACTATATTTACTGTCTCAAGATAATCAAATCAAATGCGGGCAAGTGCCGCAGAGTGCTGACGCCGGGAGAGGAACATTATAATTATGCAAGTGTTCAACACTGAAATAGACTAAGATATATGCTGAGAAACAAACATCTAACTTTTAGAGCTGCGCATGTAATACAGATTAGAGATTTTAAGCCTCCTACGTTCATTAATTAGCCTACGGACAATGTCCCAGTTCAGCAAGCAATGGCCTCTGTTGGTAGCATCCAATCCCTTCCATAGCTAGCTTTTTATACACACATACAATAAAGCAAGTCATGCCATTACGTACGAATACCTAGCGCTCCTCCATGTATGGATATATTGCATGAGGTAAATTTGAAACCTGGGTTACCTGATGTGCATGTTGTGACACGGAGGTGAAAGTGCACCTCCTATATGTTTCCTCACCTGCCGTGGAGGAAGCTACAGATGCTCGCGTACCTAGGCTAAGGGCCACGACAGCTCTGACAAAATACAGGACCTGGCCAGGAACGTTAGGCAAAGAAGAACATGCACCGCATTGAGAACTGAGAAGAATACATACCTTGCCCTCAGTACACCGGGAAGAAGGATGGTTGAGAATGGGAGGTGGAGCCATGGAAGGAGAGGGATGCGGGGCTTTCTACTTATGGTAGGAAAGTCTACATGTTACAGGAGATCCTGGAGAAGGCCAATGACTGCGGCGGCGGAGAGGGTCAGCGTGAGGAGGAAAAATAACAGGAGAAATTGAGTAGATGGAATACTGAAGGGTATGACCACAGGGAAGAAAGGTATTAAAGTAAACCTAGTTTTTGTTTTACGATTTGGTATAGGCAAACAAAAATAACCTCCCGTAGGATATGTGTAAGGGAAAAGGTGGGTAATTTTCTTTTACTTTAAATCAAATGGCTATAGATTTTAAGTCTATGAAATAGATGGTCAAATATCTGTAATATTCTGGGATTTTCTAGTTTTTTTTTCTTTTTTACGGTGAGCCTCTCAATTACTTTTTATATATAAATATATTTCAGAGGCAACACTAGATGATGGTTTGATATTAGGCTTCATTTGTTGCTCAAATTATTTTGCTACAATCTTATTTTCACTCTTGCTTTTCTCATGTTTTGCTTTACTAGCACTATTAATATCATCTTTCAAAATGAGTTCAAGAGACATAGGAAGCAAAGTAATATGTTTATCCTTATGAACAAGAGTATACTGATTTTTCCTACCATGGTGTACATAAATTTTATCGAATTGCCATGGTCTACCAAGTAATAGGGAGCATGCTTGCATGGGTACCACATCACAATTAGCATAATCATCATATATAGCGATACTAAAATGTACACGAACAGTAGCTATTACCTTAACCTTGTCGTTGTTGTTGAACCATTGTATCTAGTAAGGATGAGGATGTGGTCTGGTGATGAGAGACAACTTCTCCATCATCTCCATGTTAGCTAAGTTGTTGTGAATTCCCTGCATCAATGGTGACGTGGACATAACGTTCCTTCACAACCCGCTTTGTGTGAAAAAAATTGTGCCTCTGATTTTGCTTGGCCTGTGTTAGCTGCACACTCAAAACACGTTGAGAAACTGAATTTTTATGTCTATTAGTATCTTCAGCAGTCATGTATTGCATATCTTGTTCAAAATCACCTCCACCTTGTTCTTCACTCGCAATAAGAGCTAAAGTCTCCTCATCATAATCACTAGCGGACGCATACCCACCATCCTCGGTAACGACCATCACATGCTGGGATGGACATTTGCTCACATAGTGCCCTCGATCGCTGCAATGATGACATATAACATCATGTGTTTGCCATGTTGATGCCATGGATGAAGAAGAGCTGTGTGCGGGACCGGAAGGTGTGCTCTTGGGGGATGGCAGTGGTGCTTGTTTTCTTCTATCTTGGTTGGAGTTGGCGGCTGAAGTAGGTTGTGCTGCAGTAGGACGTGTGGAAGTAGATGATGTACCTGGTGTCCGTGATGAAGATCGACCTGCAGAAAAATTAGTTAGCGCAAATGCCTTTCGATCCTGCACTTCACGTTCAGCTTTGCAAGCAAGATGGAGTAAACGAGTGAATATTGTTATAATCCTTATACTCTATGATGGTTTGAATTTCTCTATTTAATTCACGCATAAAATGTGCAAGCATAGAATCATTATCCTCAATAATACCACATCTAATCAGTCCAGTTTGTGATTCCTGATAACATTCCTCTACAAAAAAATTCCTTGTCTTAAATGCTGCAATTTTTGAAGTAATTCACGCTGATAATATGGTTCACCCAAAGAGTATGCATAGCATTTTTCAAACCAGCCCAGGTAGTTGGGATAGTATCATGATATAATATACAATATTTTGACCACCAAGCACAAGTAAAACTAGTGTGATGTGGCCATAACTATCATAAAAACATCAACAAATATTACACGACAAATTAATAACCAAGTAGTTTCGCTACTTCGTACGCATGATTTAACTGACAATAATATGATGCTACACTCAATATAAGTTTTACTTATACTCAGGAATGAAGGGGTCAAAAATGCAAGAAGAGACGACACTTGGAGATGCATGTACGTTCAGGTCACAAGATGAAATACTACCCACTGCATGCAACACAGCCCAGAACGTCCAAGTGCACGACCAGGAGCTTTGGACTTGGGACGTACGTGGGTCTACGGGTCTTTTGGTGCGTCGTATAATGTTGGGTCATCAAATCAATTAAGTTAACATGCCTTGTACGCCTCCGTACAGGCTTAGGATAAGCCATTGCACCAACCATCTAAGTCGGCGTCCGTGTCTAATAAATAGCTAGAGATTACTAGGGTTGCACTCGGGTTTTGTTTAGAGCAGTTTAGCTATTGCTAATTTTGTTTGTCTTTGCTCGTAGTGGCTAGTGTGACCGTCAAGACATCCTATTGGAACCTCAATTTTTGAGATTTATTCATGTAGCATATCCATAATTTATAGATTGCTTGGCTATTATTTTCTTGCATGTTCTTCGATTTGCTTGCATGAAAAATCCTTGTGGATAGGTCGATCGCACCGTTGGCTCGGTAGAAAACACCGTGGAGTTGGTTCAGCGATTGCCATGGAGATCAGTCGTGTACAGTTCTCCCTGTACGGTTGGTAGCCGGATCGTGAGGGTCAAGTCCTACAAAAATCATAGCTATCCTCTCTCATCGAAAGATCAGGCCCCAGTTCACATCAAGTGGTATCAGTTTTTAGGTTCATCGGTGAGAGAATTACAATTTTATTAAATTAGATTGTTTTTCAGTCCTACAACCCAAAAAAAGCCAAAAAAATTAGATTGGTTCATCATCTGCACCTACCTTTTTAGCCTTTAGCAATTTCTGCATCTAGTATATGTGTAGCTGAATTTTTGGTTGGATTCATCTAATACTAGTGCTGGACTAGATTAGTCCAAGAGAATATTATCTACTAGATCAAACTTTGTTTTTGTCCATAATATTTTCTGCCGCAAATTCGTCCGTGATCTGAAAAGGTAAACGACAGACGATCTTCCTTTGTTCAGTTGTGCACCACATAGTCCATCCGCCTGCCGCGTCGTCCGCCGCTGTGTTCAGTTTCGCCCACACGACTGCCCCAGCTGCACCTGCACCCCGCGTCCCATCCGTCTTAGAAAAATTGCTCCGTGCTGCCGCGCGGATGTCCCAGCTTCCGGCCGCTAGCCAGGGAGCATCCCGATCCCATCAGGTCAACCATCAGCACTTAATTACATCCCCCGCTTGTAGCACACAAGTTCCAACAAGTGTCTTCACGTTTTTTTTACTGCCAGGCTTGTGTGCACACTTGAGGGCCTCACCACTTGAGGGTGCTCAGATTGTGGGTGAAGAGAGGCTCAAAGCCATAGAGGATGCACAAGGTGTTGCCAACACACATCTACAGGACATCTTGTCAAGCCTGGACGCGTTGCAGACTGCACCGCCCGTCGACAACAATGCTGTTACTCGCAATTCCACTGGTGTCGCCGCTATTTCGTGATCTACATGTGTGCCTATGGGTCATCCACAACACCGAACTACTGCCACTGATGCTGCCACCATAAACCAGCACCAACAAATTCCTCCCCGCGTCACCGAGGAACATGGGGACAACTATGAGGATTATTCTGGTGACACCGAGGATGACCAAATGGTCAACCACCATAATGACCGTGCTCATCGACAACCGCGTTTCAACCGACAAGGTATGGCACGAGGTCCACACAGGTATGATGTTCGAGATTACAAAAACTCTAGTACTAAAATTAAATTTACTATGCCTACATTCAATGGTAAATATAATCCAGATGTTTATCTTGATTGGGAACTTTCAGTTGAAAAAAATTTGCATGTCATGATATTCCTGAGAACCAAAGAGTTAGGGCAGCCACTAGTGAGTTTACAAACGTTGCTTCTATTTGGTGGAGTGAGTATTGTTGTATTAATGCGAACAATGTACCTGCTACTTGGGATGCTTTAAAACGAGTTATGTGACAGTGTTATGTTCCTTCATATGATGCTCGTGACAAATTAAATGAATTGCAATGTTTAAAACAAGGTAGTAGTTCTGTAGAGGATTATTATCAAGAATTGCAAACTGGCTTAATGCGATCTGGATTAGTTGAAACCGAAGATGCTATGATGGCTAGATTTTTAGGTGATTTGAATCGTGATATTCTGGATATTCTGGATACCTTGGACTATAAGGAGTACAATTACATTACTCGTTTGTTTCATTTTTCTTGCAAAGCTGAAAGGGAAGTACAGGGATGACACAACAAGGGACAGTAATATTTCCGCAGGTCATCGCTCATCATGGACACCCTCTCCTACTGTTTCGTCCACTACCAAGGAAACACCACCTATGTTGAACAATGGTGCACACCCATCAAGTTTGAAATCAGCTCCACAATCATCCGAGGCTTCGAAAGCAATGTCTCTAGCACCCACCACTTCATCTGGACACACAAGGGACATGAAGTGTCATATATGCAAAGGTGGTGGGCACTTGATGAAGGACTGCCCAAATAAATGAACATTCATTGTGCGGGAAGATGGTGAGTACTCCTCTGCTAGTGATTTGGATGAAGATACTCATGCTATGCTTGCCACTAATAATGTAGGTGACACTAAGGAGCATGACACGGAGGAGATAAATATTAATGCTGATATGGTAGATAAATACCCAAGCCTTGTAACCATGCGAGTACTTAGCGCCCAGATGGGGCATGCCGAGATGCCTTAATGCCATAATCTTTTTCAAACTAAGTTTGTTGTCAAAGGGCATTCTGTTCGTGTAATCATTGATGGTGTAAGCTGTAATAATTTGGCGAGTATAGAGATGGTAGAGAAGCTTTGCCTCACCACTACGAGACACCCCCATCCATACTACATCCAATGGTTCAACGACTGTGGTAAATTGAAGGTAACGCGTCGTGTGAGAGTACATTTTACACTTGGTTCATATGATGATTATGTTGACTGTGATGTCCTACCTATGCAAGCTTGTTCTTTATTGTTAGGTCGACCTTGGGAATATAATAATAGTGTTACCCATCATGGTAGAACAAATTCATATACTCTAGTGTTTGAAGGAAAAACCATTACCTTCCTTTCAATGACTCTCAATGAAATAATAAATGATGGGAAAGCTAAATCAATATATCATACTATGCATAGTATGTTTGCTCTTAATTCTGAAATTTTTCCTTTGCGTGCCCCAACTTCTGATTTGGACAGTCCGTGTGGCCAGATAGTCAGTGTGCATCAATATAATTCATATATAGATTCTGAGTCGGATAACATGACTTGTTTACTTGATGCCTTTCGTTTGCATGAAATGGTTGATGAATTACTTGGCATTTTAGACTCTTCAACCCATGTTTTATTTCCTGAAGTCAAAGCTCCTTGTCCCCAAACTAAGTCCATCAATCATTTGTGTATTCCATGTGATATTTGTTGAATAAAGATAAACTTCACATGTATTCCTGGCGTTGTTCGTCTCAGTTACAATGATTTTGTGCATGCTATACTAGACCATGTGATGCTATCACAAAAGATAATCAATAATAATATGAAATATGGTGTTTTTAGAACTTTATATTCCCTTCATGAGCTAATGCCCGTAAAAGAGCATATCTATGCTGCACCTGCACCTATTTTGTCTTGCCCCATGATGACTTTCAGGTAGACGAAAGTCGAGGATGACTTTGTTTTCAAGAAAGGGAGGATGATGTGGCCATAACTATCATAAAAACGTCAACAAATATTACAAGACAAATTAATAACCAGGTAGTTTCGCTTCTCCTCATGCATGATTTAACTAACAATAATATGATGCTACACTCATTATATGTTTTACTTATACTCAGGAACGAAGGGGTCAAAAAGTCAAGAAGAGAGGACACTTGGAGAAGGAAGATGGAGATGCATGTACGTTCAGGTCACAAGATGAAATACTACCGACTCCATGCACCTTGCCAATACATCCATCATGAATGCAACATGGCCCAGAATGTCCAAGTGCATGACCAGGAGCTTTGGACTTCATATGTACATGGGTCTACGGTTCTTTTGGTGCATCATATAATGTTGGGTCATCAAGTCAATTAGGCCAACATACCGGGTACGCCTCCGTACAGGCTTAGGATAAGCCATTGCACCAACTGTCGAAGTCGATGGCCGCGTCTAATAAATAGCTAGGGATTATTAGGGTTGCACTCGGGTTTTGTTTAGAGAAGTTTAGCTATTGCTACTTTTATTTGCCTTCGCTCGTAGCGGCTAGTGTGACCGTCAAGACATCCTATCGGAACCTCAATTTGTGAGATTTATTCATCTAGCATATCCACAATTTTTAGATTGCTTGGCTATTATTTTCTTGCATGTTCTTCGATTTGCTTGCAGGAAAAATCCTTCATGGATAGGCCGATCACGCCGTTGGCTCGGTCGATAACACCATGGAGTTGGTTCAGCGATTGCCATGGATATCAGTCATGTACGGTTCTTCCTCTACGGTTGGTAGCCGGATCGTGAGGGTCAAGTCCCACGAAAATCGTAGCTACCCTCTCTCATCGAAAGATCGGGCCCCAGTTCACATCATAGTGAATGCGCAAACAACAACAGCCACTACGAAAAAAGACATATCTGACATTATGGCCCAAACGAAAAAAATTGTCATGGTTATGACACTTCTATGACGATAATTGTGACAAAAACATGTATTATCATAGATGTGGTGGGCTCCTACTTCTATGACAAAAAATCATGATAGAAAATGGTTTCTTTCTAGGCTAGCCGGAGACGCACCTGCATGACATTCTTTGGGCCATCCATGATGTAAAAGATCATGGTAGAAGTGGGGCCGGGGAGAATATCGGGGAGTTCCCGGTTACGGTGGGTGGTCGGAGCCGAGCAATGCAGTGTGGTTTGCGCGTTTCTCTCATACGCGCGTGTGTGCGTGGCACTCGCTAACTGAACCCTTGCGAGGTGTTCTCTTACTGAACCCGAGCCTTTTCACTAGCTAGCTACGTACTGAACATGAGGGATCGATCCCACCACGTACTGAAGCCGATCGATCCATCCCTTCACTGCTAACTGAACCCGAGCGATTCCTTCGCTGCTAACAGAAGCCGGCCGATTCCTTCGCTGCTAACTGAATCCGGTTGATCATTCTCGCTGCTCACTGAAACCGATCGAGCCCCTGTGCGGGATGTAGCCAGCCGGTGCGTTGGGTTGCCTCTGGATGAATAGTGCTTGTTGCTGTCGCACACGCGATACGTAGAAACAAGTCGAGACATGTGGTGAGTACATTCGGTTAGTTGTCTATGGATGAACAGTTCCCGTTGCTGCCGCCCACTTGTAAGGACGTGTACGCCCCACCCTAGCCGGTGGGGGTTGGATGAACAGGACCCCATGGTAGTATGCGGTTGCCGCTGGATGAACAGGACCCCGAGGAGGCCGCCACACCCTAGCCGGTTGAGGGTGGATGAACAGGACCCCGTGGAGGCTCTGTGAACAGTAGCCGGTGGAGCCTGGAGGACGACGGTGGATGAACAGTACCCCATGGAGGCTAGAGCAAGAGGCAGTAGACGGTGGATGAATAGTAGCCCATGGAGTCCCGTTTTGCGTTACACCACACCCCTCCCGATGAACACGATACCATTTAGACCATAGGCGCTCCAACAGAAGTCCGTTTCCTCCATTTTGTGGTACGCCAGACCCCTCCTGATCAACAGGACCCCGTTTCGACCATAGGCGCTCGAACAGAAGTTTGTTTCCTCCGTTTTGTGGTACGCCAGACCCCTCCCGATGAATAGGATCCCGTATCGACCATAGGCGCTCGAACAGAAGACCATTTCCTCCATTCTGCGGTACACTAGGCCCTATTTCGGTTGTTTCGTCCAAGCCGGTTGGCTCCCGATGAACATGACGCATTCCATTGCCTCTCGATGAACATGATACAATTTCTTCGTTCCAACCCATCCAGTTGGCTTTCGATGAACATGACGCCGTTGCTCCCGACTGTTGCCTGTACATGTACACGAGCCCTCGCCGTACGTATGCGCGAGTACGCGTTTGAGACCCCGCCCGTATGTACATACGTGGTCGTGTTTTTTGGCATGTGGCTGTACGTATGTGTACATGGTTTGGAAGGGATTGCCTGAACTGCTACGTCAGGGGCTCTAATAGTAGACTTGTCACTACTTTCTCAGCCATGGTTCATCGTTGCAGAGAGACCGATCGACCAGTATGTACGTACACATTCGCGACCAGACAGACAATGGTACATACGCTTTGACCGGATGGGTCCCAGCAGTCAGGGAGGATAAGGACGCACTTACTTGCATGCGAAGATATATCTGGTGGGTCCCAACTATCGGGGGGATGAGTCATTTTATTTTCCTAGTAATAAGGAGGCACTTCCTTGTGTTCGAAGATGTAGCTAGTGGGTCTAGCCATTGGCCTCACCGCCTAATGTCCTCTTTCGATGGCTGTCGTTCGTTGGACTCGTTGACTACACTGCGCTGAAAGCATAAGTGCTCCTGGGTTATTTTGGTAATTAATGTCAACATATCTCTTGTTTGACTAATACTTTTATCTAGTATATTTCAGATGAGTTCAACAGTGGAGTGGCGTGGACAAGAGGATGTGGAACCCATTCAAGATACTAAGGACAGAGGATTGACAAAAGCTCAAGACTCATCATTTTCATTTTGGTGATCCAAGATCACATTGAGTCCATAGGAAAGCCAATACTATTAAAAGGGGATGAGGTGTTGCTTAATGGCTTGCTTGCTCAAAGTGCTTAGTCATATGCTCCAAATCCCTCAACCACTTTCTCATTTCCACATATGTCCCAAACCAAAATTCAAACTCGGCCCCACCAATTTGATCTATTTGGTGCCACCGAGTTCACTTGACATAGCCACTGCCAGAAATCCTAATCAGTTCGGTCTTACCGATGGGATCTCGGTCTCACCAAGATGGGCTTGCAAACTCTCTGTTGCCTGTTGCAATTATTTTGGTCCCACCGAAATTGCCTGAACAACTCTCTGTTTTGCTTATTACCAAAATCGGTTTCGGCGAGTTTGTGTAATTGGTCAAACCGAGTTGAGGTTTTACCCTAACCCTAGCACATCGGTCCTACCGAGTTGATCATATCGGTCCCACCGAAAATCCTAACGTTCACATTTTGAACTGAATCGGTCTGACCGAGTTTCATGATTCGGTCCCACCGAGTTTGGTGAATTGTGTGTAACGGTTAGATTTTGTGTGGAGGCTATATATACCCCTCCACCCACTCTTCATTTGTAGAGAGAGCCATCAGAACATGCCTACACTTCCTGCATTCATTTTCTGAGAGAGAACCACCTACTCATGTGTTGAGACCAAGATATTCCAATCCAACCACAAGAATCTTGATCTCTAGCCTTCCCCAAGTTGCTTTCCACTCAAATCTTCTTTCCACCAAATCCAAATCTATGAGAGAGAGTTGAGTGTTGGGGAGACTATCATTTGAAGCACAAGAGCAAGGAGTTCATCATCAACACACCATCTATTACCTTTTGGAGAGTGGTGTCTCATAGATTGGTTAGGTGTCACTTGGGAGCCTCCGTCAAGATTGTGGAGTTGAAGCAAGGAGTTTGTACGGGCAAGGAGATCGCCTACTTTGTGAAGATCTACCCTAGTGAGGCAAGTCCTTCGTTGGCGACGGCCATGGTGGGATAGTCAAGGTTGCTTCTTCATGGACCCTTCATGGGTGGAGCCCTCCGTGGACTCACGCAACCATTACCCTTCGTGGGTTGAAGTCTCCATCAACGTGGATCCACAATAGCACCACCTATCGGAACCACGGAAAAAATCTTCGTGTCTCCATCTGCGTTTGCATACTCCAATCCCATCCCTTTACATTCTTGCAACTTGCATGCTTTACTTTCCGCTGCTCATATACTCTTGTCATGCTTGCTTGAAATGTATTGTGAATGTTTAAACTTGTGCTAAAACTCCACCTTAACTTGAAGTAATTAAAAACTACTACTTTTCTTTGTTGAGGGTCTAATCACCCCCCCCCTCTAGACACCTCTTCTCGATCCTTTCAATTGGTATCAGAGCCTTGGTCTCCATTGCTTTGGTTTAATCACCATTGGAGGAAGATGGATGATTCTACGTTGGGAGTCTTAGACATAGAGTGCCTATACTTGATGGAGAGTTGTTTCATGAGTGGAAAAATGAGATGCTTGTAATTCTCAATGAATATCATTTGAACTAGTACATTACTAGCCCTTGTGCACTCCATGTTGATCCTTTGCATCGTACCCTTGATGAGTCTATTAACATGATCCGCAACCTTAGAACTGTTAATCTTATCACTAGAGGTTTGCCTAGAAACTTGATTGGTTGCTTGCCTACCCTTGATTGTGCCTACACTATATGGAGATTTCTTAAGGAACGATTTCCAAACCATTCCTTGCGAAACTTAGATGAAATTCTTCATAAGTCTATTGCCTTGAGTAAGATGAATTCCAATGATCCTAACTTTGGTGATTGTCTATTTGAGCTTACTAATCTCATGCGTGCCAAAGGAGATGTTGGAATCATTAGAATTCATAAAGATGAATATTGTGATGATCATTTATCTAATGAACCACTCTCTCTAGGAATTGATCCATCACAAGATGATGTTGAACATGGATACTATGATGAGTATGATGATAGTGACTTTGATCTTGATGAGTCTATGCGACACTTTGATCTTATGGCTAATCTTCATGGCTACATGGCTGGAGGAAAGGAATGGGTCCTTGATAGTGGATGTACCGATCACATGACCGGAGACAAGGATATGTTTCGTGAGCTAGCTGAAAATGAAGACCCTCAAAAGTATGTGACCTTTGGTGATAACTCAAAGGGTAAGGTGGTTGGCCTTGGTAAGGTGGCCATCTCACATGGTAGCTCCATACAAAATGTTGTGCTCGTCGAATCTCTTGGCTATAATGTACTTTCCGTATCTAGACTTGCTGATTTTGGCTTCAATGTCCTATTCACTGAAGTAGATTGCCAAGTGTTTCGTAGAGATAACCACAATATGGTCTTTACCGGTATACGTAGAGGTGATATTTACATTGTTGACTTCACTAAAAAGGCTCAACCTAGAACTTGTTTAATTGCTAAATCTTCTAAAGGTTGGTTGTGGCATAGAAGGTTAGGTCATGTGGGCATGCGAAATCTTGATAAGCTTATTAAAGGTGATCATATCCTTGGAGTAAAAGATGTTATATTTGACAAGGATAGATTGTGCAGTGCTTGTCAAGCAGGAAAACAAGTTGGAGGAAGTCACCCCGTGAAGAACATCACGACCACGAGAAGACCGCTCGAGCTACTCCATATGGATCTCTTTGGTCCCAATGCCTACAAAAGTCTCGGTGGAAACTCATTTGGTCTAGTTATAGTTGATGTATTTTCAAGATTTACGTGGGTGTTCTTTCTTGATTATAAATCGCAGGTCCAAAAGATCTTCAAGAACTTTGCTAGGAAGGCCCAAAATCAATTTGAAGTGAAGATCAAGAAGGTTCACAGCGACAACGGAACAGAGTTCAAGAACGCAAATGTGGATACCTTTCTTGACGAAGAAGGGATTTCACATGAGTTCTCGGCTACGTACATGCCTCAACAAAATGGAGTTGTTGAGAGGAAGAACCGGACTCTTATTGAGATGGCGAGAATGATGCTTGACGAGTACAAGATGCGAAAACACTTTTGGGCGGAAGCAGTTGAGATAGCTTGTCATGCAACAAATCGCTTGTATCTTCACAAGCCACTCGGCAAGACGGCATACGAGCTTCTCACCAGTAACAAACCCCCAGTTGGATACTTTCGAGTATTCGGCTCAAAGTGCTATATTCTTGATAAGCATCGTTGTTCTAAATTTGCTCCTAAATCTCATGAGGGTTTCCTACTTGGTTATGGCTCAAACTCTCACACTTACCGTGTCTACAACAGTTTCACCCGAAAGGTTGAAGAGCCGGTAGATGTGAAGTTTGATGAATCTAATGGCTCGCAAGTAGATCAATTGCCAATTGATGTAGGAGACAAAGACCCTTCGGAGGCAATCCAAGACTTGTCTATTGGCAAGATTCGTCCAACAGAGGTGAAGGAGAGTACCTCGTCCGTCCTAGTGGAAGCTTCTACCTCACGACAAGGTGAACCAAGAGTTGACATGGAAGCATCCACAAGTGGGACACACAAGATGAAGGAAACAAGGAAGTACACCAAGATGAACCTCATCAACCTCCTTCTCCACCTGGACAAGAGAACGACAACATCAACAATGAAGAAGGCCAAGAAGAAGAACAAGATGATGAAGAAGATGTTCCACCCTGACCCAAGCAAAAGCTCTCACAAGTTTGAGCAAGAGTCTCAAGAGACCATCCCGTCGAACAAATCTTCAATGATATCCAAACCGGGAGAATCACTCGCTCTAAATCTCGTTTGGCTAATTTTTGTGAACATTATTCATTCATCTCTAGCATTGAACCTATGAAGGTTGAAGAAGCATGAAACCTTTCCACATATCCTTTGACAATTTCTCTTTATATCAAATTTCATTTGGTAGCAATTTCATGATTGTCATTTTGGATACACAAGTGCTCTTCCTTGTAAGACTAACCCATGTAGGTACATGAACTCAAACTACAAGTGGTGCTCCCGACCATTGATGAGCTACATCAACCTTGAGCATCCTACACAAGTTCACCTACATGATCAAGATCAACACCACCACCCAAGGTATGTTATTCCATCTTAGAGAAGCTTTACCCCCAAGTCATGGGTCAAAGCAGCTCAACAAGATGTGAATACATCAAAATGCTTAAACGAAAAATGGTAACCCCATTTTGAGCTTAAACGATGAGTATGACCTACGATCAAGTGTTCTCACTTGACTCCTCAGTCAATATACTCTAACATAGGTGACTTTGTCGCCGACCAATTCAAGATGAAGTTCTCTAGTGTTTCTCTGTGATGTTTGCATTTGTCTCTTGCATATTTGTTCCCCTTCTTTATTAAAAAAAACTTCATCTAGATTTCTTTTACTTTTCTCTGTTATGTTCTGCATTCCCTGCATCCAATTCATTGCAAATCCTTCAGTAAATTCCTTGCAAATCTTTGTCAGATCTTATTTGCATAGTGAGCTGAGATGACAATTGTTCTCTCTCTGTGTTGAACTCAGACACACCGATTTGTCTCTTTTGGTCAAACCGAAACATTTCGGTGCCACCGGAGAAAACAACTCGGTGTTACCGATTTCAATGCTGAGAAGACAATTTGCCATTTGCCTACTGCATATTTGTTCCAGCTCCACTCGATGATTCTTGTCCTCTACCTGCATCACATTCTATATGCTGCTTTATTTGTGCCTCAAGGACCAAACCTATTTTGATTCACACTCCAGAAGATCCCTTCATGGAAATTGATGTCAAAGGGGGAGAGAGAGCTCACATCAAAGCTTAATCACATCAAAGGGAGAGAGAGACCTCAGATGCTTTCTATTCAAGAGGAGAGAAGTCACATGTCTTTAAGAGGGGAAAGACATGTTAGTATGTGTTATGAATATTTTGTGCTGATTTTTCTTGTTTTGCTCTGATTTTCTTTTCCTATCTTCTCCCATTATCCAATATAAGATATAGGGGGAGAAACACATCTAAGGGAAGGAAATCTTCGAATTCATTGCATATCTTTACCTCTTTGGGGACATGTCTATATCCAATAGAGTACCTAGTACTCACTCTCTACATGTCATCCCAATCTTGTTACTCTTGTGGTTTACTGTCCTTGCTCTGTTTAGTAGATGTCTCTATGTTATCTAACCTTTTTTACTCGGGTTCATCTCTTCCAAAGCCAACTCAAGACCACAAGGTAACACTGGTACGCATCGGTCCTAAACAAACTGTTTTTAACCCCTTTCCGCGACGGCATTTGGAACCGTCGCCAAGTGAGTGTGGGCGATAGGGGGGTCCTGCCCACATGACCCATAAACCGTCGGGGATATGCCCTCCTAGCACATACGCTCAGCAAAATGAGGTCATGTGTGACCGGCGAGCTCTCAAATACGGAAATACATACAGTAGAGCTAAAAAATACAATTATACAAGCGAAATTGTTTCCGGTCGCAAGTACATCCCACACAGTCAGTCCCCGCTAAACGTTTCCGTTCGTATGTACATCCCACACACACACGTCGCTCCAAGGAAAACGTATCCGTTCACAGGTACATCACACACAATTTTTCCCGTTAAATCGTTTGCGTTATTGAATGTATCACCCACGGTCCATAGAAGAAACTATGTGGAAAAGGCTGTCCATCACACACAGTTTTTATGTGGTAAACGTTTGCGCAAGGTGGCCTAACGCAAATAGTTTTCAAGAGAAAGTCCTGTGTGATTGTTCGTTGATCCAACATGGTTTATTCCTAGAAACTGTGTGCGTTGCCTGAGGTCATCGCCCTCGGTATTTTTTCAATAACCGTTTGCAATATCAAAACCCAAATAGCAGGCTAATTCGCCATTAGCAGGCTAATTGCCCTATTATTAATAATCCATTTATTAATCTAATTTACATTCATATTAAGCACACAATATATTTCATTTCCATATTAAGGAAGCAGAATTTCATAATTGAAATACATCAGAGTACAACATGATATAGCTTCAGCACTCAGCTACCCCATTACACAACTGCACCAGCACCAAGTTCCACATGCAACATGTAGACCCTTTTGAAATTAGCATCATAGACGGTATATAGACAGATGCATCTCATTTGGAAAGCTGTTGAAGCGGAAGGCGAATATTGAGCCTTCATTCATGTTGAAGGTCTTTGCAACTTTAGGCCAGTGCCTGTGGATGATTGACCGTTCGTCCTTAGTCCTCTTCAGGAACACTTCAATATTGAACCGTGGGTGTTGTATGAAAACCTTCCTTGCCTCCTGACCATAGAGGTCGTTTGACAGGGAATCATCAGTGAACTACTTTGGAAAGGCCTGAAAACAAGGATGTGCATAAATATCTTCTCTATATTGGAAGTGGGGCAAAGGAATTAAAAAAGGCAAGGTATAATAGTTAGTACCATCTTGTAGTGAACTGATGTCTTCTTCATTGTGCAGACAAAGATCTTGTTGTTTTTTTTCGCTAATTTATTTATCCTAACAATCTTTCTGAGTTTCTTGATTTGATTGATATTCATGGACAACTCATTTCCCCATATGCAAAAAGGGTCGAATAGTGGGTCAAAACCTCTGACAGCAGGACCTACATGTGCAAGACCAAATTGTTAAAAACCAAAATATTAGAATGGTTCCTGCAATTGCACAATAATGTGCTATTAGAGAACGGACCATGCACATGCTAACCTCGATTGTAAACCTCAGTGCTTCCCATTGTTTCCCTGCAACACATATAAGGTAGTTAGTCATCAGGTTAAGTAAGGGTTCGCATGCTATCAGTAAAATATGTTGATGAAAAATAAGCACATTGCAGATTCATCAGATTAATTCAAGTCACACGGAAAACCCATTTATCCAAACCAAGCATAATTAAGAACTAAGAAATATAGCACTTGTATATGTTTCTCATGTATTAAGTGCAGCCAAATTTGATTTATTCCTCACATGCACAACAATACAAAATTCTACCCACGACAATTGGACATCGCATTGCAGAATTGAACCAAGCATTTAACTAAACACCACAACAAATGAACCAAACATTAACTGAGCACCACATTGCACAATATAACATACTCCTATTAGAATATCAGATAGTTAACCAAACAATTAACTACATCCAATTGTAGCAATTGTATTGTTTGTCATGTATTTAGTACAACCAAATTCAATTTATTCCCCACATGGTATACAATGACAGAATGTACCCACAACTATTGAACATCGCATTGCAGAATTGAACCAAACAGTTAACTGAACACCACACCACAAATGAACCAAACGTTAACTAAGCACCACATTGCACAATGTATAACCAAACCAAGCATGCTTGACAACTTGGAAATATAGCAATTGTATTCGTTTCTCATGTATTTTGTAAAGATAAATTCGATTAATTTCTCACATGGAAGACAATACAAAATTGCAGCCCGAAGAATTGAACATCACATTTGCAGAATTGAACCAAACAGTTAACTGAAGACGACAACTAATTAACAATACAGTTAATAAATGAGCACCACACTGCACGACATATAGAACATATACACTTGAGCAACAGATTGCATGGTAAAATTCGATAGCACAATTCACTAGAATTTGTGAAAGAAAGGCGGGAGCAGCACACACAACGGGTAAACCGAGCATGGTTAACCGACATAGCTAGCAAATGGCAAGGTGCTCCTGCAAGATCTGGGGGTCGGCACGAATGGCAGCCATCGCGACCTCATCCGCGGGTGCGGCCGCGATTTGCTTCTCCGCTGCCAAATGCTCCTTGAGATCTTGGCTATACTGCATGCACCATTGCTTAGGGCGGCGCTTATTTGGTGGAGGGGTCGGTGATTTGGGTGGAAGGTGTCGCACTCGCGCCGGCGGTCGGGGCATGTGGGATGTGGAAGGAGGAGGAGGATGGGGTCGGGTTTGGATTACCTGCCTGGATAGACGAGGCCGAGCAGCGTGAAGGAGGGTCGCTGACGAGGAGGAGGCGCTGCAAGCAAGGAGTGAAGGTTTCAACTTGGAAAGGAAGGCGGAAAGAGGAGAAATGTGGCTTTCGGTAAGGGGGAGGGGACGGGGAGGTAGATATTTACGCGGAAGCCGAAAATTTGGAATCGCTTCAGCCAAAAAACTGGCACGCAAAGTGTCATCAGACATGGTCCCTTATTCAGAACTGTGTATGATATGTGAACATCACAAACGATTCAGATAGCTTCACCCGTGTGTGATGAGTTTAACGTCAAAAGTTTTGTTCGAATTTCCATGGTTACAGTGGTCATCCACGTCATTGCATAATTTGGGTACACAAAGGAGACTACAGCACACTCACACTTCTTAATCGAGCAAGTTCAGCAATTAAACACAGATAGCTGACCTAAACATTTTTTTTGAGGAAGCATGACAGTGGGAGAGGCTCCCACTGACTTTGTATTACTCACAGAGGAACAATTACATATGTGTTACAAAGGGTTTTTGTGGCCCCCCGGCCATGCTAGCTATCCACGGTCCTAGTGACCCAAATTTACAATGTAATTAGACAGGAAGGGATGAAGTTCCTATCGGCAGTTATGTGTAAGCAGCTCCAAGAGATGCTTGAATCTAGCTAGCCATGCTCCATAGGAGTGCTGGATCCCTCTAAAGTGTTGATTGTTTCTCTCCATCCAAAGACTCCAAGTAGCCAAGAGAAAGATATCCATGAAGAGAGGTTGTCTCCAATTATCCCTACCTCCATGCAGAAGAGCTAGTCTGTTGTCATCTATCGGCCATGTCATTCCAACTACATCCCAGCAGCGCTGACTAAAGGGGCAATTGAAGAACAGATGTTCCACCGTTTCCTCTGGAGGGTTTTGACAGAACATGCATGCATAGCTGCCCCCACGATAACAAAATGTCTGCGTTTGAGCATATTCCTGGTATTCAGACGATCAACTAGGAGTAGCCACCCAAACATCTTGAATTTGATCGGGCTTTTAGCTTTCCAGAGCCATCCAAACGCCTCATCTGCCACAACCTGTTTGTAGCAGTGGTTATAGAACTTCTTGGACGAAAAACGTCCGAGCATGCATTCCCAGACATCACAGCTATCGGCGGCCAGCCGATTTTGTGGCAACCCCTCCTGGATCTCTTTGATTTCCTCTCTCGCCTGGGTCGAGAGAGGTAGACTAAAAATCGTGGCTGGGTCAGTTGCAGTAAGAACCTTAGCAATGGAGTCGTCCTCATTCAAGCAAAATGAAAGGCTCGTGGGTATATATCCATTATTGGGGAATCCTGAGTATTATCAAACCAAACATCCTTCCAGAACAGAGCACTAGAGCCATCCCCGGGGGTGACTTTAGTGATCCCTCGGAAGATCCCACTGAGTTGCATCACATCTTTCCACCAGAAAGAGCCCACCGCCTCAGATGCATGCGGTATCTTGTTCCTGTAGTAGGCATCCCAAACAAGCTCCACCCAAGGAACATCTTCATGATTATAGAATTTGAATAGATGTTTTAGGAGGAGGGCTGCATTCTGTGTTTTAATATCAATAACACCAAGGCCTCCGCAGCGTTTTGGGCGGCAGACAAGTTCCCAGGCCGCGAGAGAGTTATTTTTGACCCCATCGTCAGAGTTTTTAGCCTAGAGGCAATATCTACGCAGCTTGTCCAGATGTTCATTCACCTTTGGGTGCATTTTGATTGTGCACATTGCATAGATCAGCATCGAAGTCACAACTGAATTGACCAAGGTCAGTTTAGCCCCGGATGACATCAGTGACAGCGCAGTGGATGTCTTCCGCTCAACTGCATGAACCAGCGGCATAAGATCAAGGACACTGGGCCTCGTCGTGCCCATTGGCAGGCCGAGGTATGTGAAGGGCATGGAACCAACAGAGAAACCAAAAACCCCAGCCAGTTCACAAGCATGTCGGTGATCAATGTTAATGGGTATGAGAGTTGATTTCTGAAAATTGATCTTCAGCCAAATGGATAGCATAATCTTCTAGGATAGCTTTCATACGGGCAGCCTGCACGGGACATGCCTGCATAACTAAAATCGTGTCGTCAGCGTATTGGACAACCGGGAAGTCACCCTCCCTATCACGAGGGAGAGGAAGATCAAACAGTCCTCGAGTAAAAGCATCGTTAACTGCTGCTTGGAGGAGATCAGCCGCAAGGACAAAGATCAACAGTGAGAGGGGGTCCCCCTGGCGCACTCCACACTTACAGTTGAATTTTCGACCAGGGACTCCATTAAGGAGTACAGAAGAAACCCCTGAGCCAAAGATCGTATTCATCCATCCAAGCCATTTGTCATCAAAACCCATGTGTTTCATAATTGCCATCATGGGGGCGTGCTCAATAGTGTCAAACGCCTTGGCAAAGTCGAGTTTGAGGAGGATGTTTTCCCTCGCTGAGGTATGGCATTGATGGATGTACTCAAACGACCACGCTAGGCAATCTTGGATTGTCCTCCCTTTGAGGAAACCGTACTGATTTCTGTGTATGATCTTGAGGATGACTTTCTGTAGCCGATTTGCCAAGATCTTAGTGATCATTTTCAGACAACAATTCAGTAAAGTAATTGGTCTATAATCATTTGCAGTTTCTGGAGAAGAGTTCTTTGGGACCAAGGTGATATACCCCTCACTAATACTGGTTATATCTAGCCCTCCGGCATGAAATGCATGGCACAACTCATAGAAGTCCGACTTGATGATCTGCCAGCAGCTCTTAAGGAAGCAACCATTAAAACCATCAGGACCCGGAGCCCGATCACTCGGCATTTCCTTAATAACAGTGTCAATCTCTTCATTGGAAAAAGGTGCCGACAAGTGCTCCAGTCCCTCAATCCGACGGATGATTCTGGAAAGATCAAAACACATGTGAGTGGGTTTAGAAGAACCCAAACGTTCCTTATAGGTTTTGAACAACACCCCTTCCTTGCCAACATGGTCATGTATTTCCACATCGCCATCACGAAGCATGGCGATAGAGTTATGTCTGTATCTCTCCGTGGCCAGGGATTGAAAGAGTTTGGTATTTTCATCCGCAAATCTGAAGTATCTGATCGTGCATCTTTTCCTCCAGTATTCATTCTGAAACCGTAACAATGTCTGCAAGTGAGATTTCAAAATTTTCCGGAAGTTTGATTCCTGGATAAATAGAGGTCTTTTGTCCTCAAGATTATCCATCATAGCTAAAGATTCATTACTGTTTTGAATTATGATTTTCAGCTTTGAGATATCCCTGCTCCATCTCTTGAGATCATACCTCAGAGTTTTCAGTTTTTTACAAATGCGGGCGGCAGCGTTCGGGGCATGGCATGCCTTGGACCAGGAGGCGGCAACCACCTCCATAAACCCAGAATGGTTAATCCAAAAATTCTCAAAACGGAAGAGTTTGGACTTGGGGATAGAGGACTCAATTGTAACCACACAGGGAATATGATCAGACACCGGTTTTCCTAATGGCAAGACCATTGTGTTTGGGAACGAGGTGGTCCAGCAAGAGGACGAAAAGAACCAGTCAAGCTGTTCAAGTAAGGGATCGTCTTGCATATTACTCCAGGTATATGTTCGGCCCTTCACAGGTAACTCCATCAGAGACTGCGCTCTAATGATTTCATTAAAGAGCAACATGTCCGCAGCGTCACCCCCAGGTTTGTTTCTGTTATTCGTGGAACGAATAAAATTGAAATCACCGAGGATCAACCAGTTCTCATCATCAGGTATATGTAGGTCAAATAACCAATTAGTAAAATCCACCCGACGCTGACCAGAACATGGACCGTAGACATTGATCAATTTCCAGGAGTCACTGGACTGTGTAGCAACAAAAGAGACACCCACAGCAAACGAATCAACATACCAAGGTGTGCCCACAAACACGGAGCTATTCCAGATAATAATAAGACCACCAGAGGCACCCACAGATGGGGCAAACACAAATTTATCAAACCGCTTAGGGCAGAAAGTTTTAATAAACGCCAGATCAAAAGAGTCACGCTTTGTTTCCTGGATACATATCACAGAGCAACCACTAGTATCGATAGCATTCCTGAGAGCCAAAGTTTTAGCATCGGAGTTGATGCCCCAGATGTTCCACGACAAAACATTCCACGACTTATTCATGAACGAGCGCTCTTAATTAAACAAAACAAAGAGTACTACTACGGCTGGTGCTCGTCGACCTCCGCCGCCGCCTCCATGTCCAGCTCGCGCCCGACGGTCTCCTGGGGAAGGGGCTCCATGGCATCCACTGCACCATACTCGGCAAGCATCTCGCCATCCGCTTCCGCCATCTCTTTGGAAAAGGCCGCAACGAGCTGGGCGTGGGCCGACGCGATCTGGGCTTGGACGAGCTCGGTCGTCGCAAGGTATGCGGCGAAGGAACGGATGGCTACTCGAACGCTCTCAACGATTGCTAGCTCTTCGGTCGTGGGTTGCCAACCGTTGTCGGAGAAGCTTTGTTCGATTTGTGCGGTGACCGCCAGGAGCTTGGCGTGGGCGGCCTCGACATGGTCGTGGGCGGCCTCCATCAGGGCTAAGGCCACCACTGCAGAACGGACACCTGTTGTGCCACTCTCGCCAGTTGCTATCCCCGAGGCAGATGGTGCTGCCCCCACTTGAGAAGCAACAACGGCCGTTTGGGCTGCCTTTGCAGCCTGGTCGCAGATTGCGGCCACGCTCATGCACCTTGTTAGCACGCGCATGGCGGCTGCGACCGCGCTCTCGCCAGAGTGGGCCACCGGAGTTGCCCTCACAACGCGGGTCCACGTGCCCATCTTTCGCCGGCGATGATTGAACAGTGAAATGATATTTGGGGAGCGAGGTGGTGTGCTTGAGACGCCGGTTCTGGACTGTAGCCGACGCACCTTCTCGCGTAAGCCATAGGCGTACTATACACCGACGGTGCTCCAGGATATTTTGTGTTGCATCTCACACGGTTGGTGATAATAAACTGTGTGTGATCTACTTGATTTTTCATCTTGATTTGAATTACAATAATGGGGTCACAGTGGCAATGGACGGTGTTTGAGTTTCTAGACCTTTTATCTGGAGTGAACATGCAACTATATGTGTGTCGTAAAAGAATTGGAATTATTCAGGGTTCATTTGAACATTTTATACATTAAATTGGTTTTCTAGCCATTTGAGGTGCGCAATTCAAAATTAAACTACATGCACATGCTCCGGTGCACCAACATGGGTTGTTAAATCATATATGTGTCCATGGGTTTATGCTTATCTCCCATGCAAGAATTTGGGATGAAATTCGAACACCACGGCACTGTGGCTCTCCGGCAAACGTCGACGTACTTGCTTTTGTAATTCTAGTAAATCCTAAATTCGTACGAAATTCATGAAACTTGGCATGCTATCACGGAGCGGTATCAACATGCCGTGGTAAAAATTATGTCCCATTTGGGGCAGGTTTGGGTATAAGCTTCTCATAAACCAGAGCTTCTCACAACAAGTGTGATGGTTTTGGTAGGGAACATTTCACCTTTCTGGACGAAACGATATTCGTTGTCTCTTCTCGATTTCAAATTTTTTCCTAGTGTCAACATAGAACAACAGGAGTGTTGTATCAATTTTTGGGATTTTTTAGGGTTCGCTTGGACATTTTTATACATTAACTGAGTTTTCTATGCATTCATCTGCATAATTCAAATTTGAACTACAGGCACATGCTCTAATGCATATTAATTAGTTGAAAATTCAAATCCGTCTCCTTGGTTGCCTGCTTAGGTCCCATGCAAGAAATGGAAATGAATGTCAAACACCCTGCCACCGTCACTCAGCCGCAAACATTGAGATATTTGGTTTTTAAATTCTAGTAAATCCAAATTTCGTCTAAAATTCATGAAACTTGGCATGCTATCATGGAGCGGCATCAACATGTGGTAAAAAATTTGTCCCATTTGGGGCAGGTTTGGGTATATGCTTCTCACAAACCAGAGCTTCTCACAAGAAGCATGATTCTTTCGGTAGGGAACGTCCCACCTTTGGGGATGAAACGATATCCATTGCCTCTTATTGCTTTCAATTTTTTTTCTCGTGTCAACATAGAACAACAAGAGTGTTGTGTCAATCTTTGTGATTTTCGGGGTTCGTTTGGACATATTTATGCATTAACTGAGTTTTCAATGCATTTATGTGCATGATTCAAATTTGAACTACATGCACATGCTCCAGTGCATATAAATTGGTTGAAAAATCAAATCTGTGTCCTTGGGTGCATGCTTAGGTCCCATGCAAGAAATGGGAATGAATTTCAAACACGAGGGCACCGTTGATTGCCACCAAAACATTAAGATAGTTTATTTTTAAATTCTAGTATATCCAAAACTCGTCTTAAATTCATGAAACCTGGCATTCTATCATGGAGCGGCATCAACATGCCGTGGTAAAATTTTTGTCCCATTTGGGGCAGGTTTGGGTATATGGTTCTCACAAATCAGAGCATCTCACAACAAGCACGATGGTTTCGGTAGGGAACGTCCCACCTTTGGGGACGAAACGATATCCATTGCCTCTTATTGCTTTCAATTTTTTTCTCGTGTCAACATAGAACAACAGGAGTGTTGTGTTAATTTTTGTGATTTTTCGGGGTTCGTTTGGACATTTTTATGCATTAACTGAGTTTTCAATGCATTTATGTGCCTAGTTCAAGTTTGAACTACATGCACATGCTCCAGTGCATATAAATTGGTTGAAAATCAAATCTGTGTCCGTGGGTGCATGCTTAGGTCACCTGCAAGAAATGGGAATGAATTTCAAACACCAGGGCACCGTTGATTGCCGGCAAAACATTGAGTACTTTATTTTTAAATTCTAGTAAATCCAAAAGTTGTCTGAAATTCATGAAACTTGGCATTCTATCGTGGAATGGCACCCGCCATGCTGTGGTATTTTTCGTGTCCATTTTGAGAGAAGGCGCACTCGAATAATGACAGCCAACAAAGGCATTTTGAAATAATAGCTGCCACTTTAATATCTCAAACGTTTGTATAGTTCAAACCGTGTGCGTTCTATTAACCTTTCTCGTGACGCCAGGTGTCTTGCTTTTAATGGATGTAGGAGGTGCCGTGCGGACAGCTGCTTGACCTTGACTGAACGGGAGGCGTGCGAGCTGCGTCCGGTGCGCAGGCTGACCGAGAGGCGTGCAAGCTGTCCTCAAATGCGCGGGCTCACCGGGAAGCGTGTGAGCTGTACGTTGCGCATGCTCACTGGGGAGCGAGCCCTTTGACTTCCATGGCCGCCCGCCTTGCTTGCATCCTCTCCATTATTGGAGCCCAAGCCGCAGTTTCATTCGGTTTTTAAATATAAAACACTCATCGCAAACATTTTAGATAGAACACCCGTATGCAAACCGATAGCTTCCCGAGGAAGCCAAGATAAAGTGCCGAGCAGGATTTCTGCAGCTCTTGATCGCAAACATTTCAGATAGAACACATGTATGCAAAGTGAGAGCAGCGCAGGATTTGTGCATCCCTTCAACGCAAATGGTTGTTTTGGATGACCCGTGTGCAACCACGTACAAACAATTTGGTAAGATTTGTCAATCATTGTAGCACTGCGATTTGTCAAAACATGAAGCTAAAAATCACTAGCAGTATCTAATTTTTGCAACTAAAATTCTGTAATTAAGCATAGATTTCATTCATAGATTAAGCAGTCGTTCTTAATTTATACAAACAGTTCAACTCAACAGCTGAACCGACCAAACTTTTCCCCAATTGTTGCCAACCACGTACTGAAATAGCTAGTTCAACTATATATACTAGCTAATTTTACGTACGTTGTAGAGTTCCACCACATCTATAGTCAGATGAACTGAACAAAATAGCCCCTAAATACTACAACTGCGGAGGGGCTTTGTACTAGTTCCGGCTGCCTCTCCTCTGCCGAGCGCACTCAGTAAGAGGCGGAGGAGGAGGAGCTTACCGATGAGCTGGGCAACCGCAATACGGTGCCTGCCGCTAGTGCAGCTTCAGCGACGCTCACCTCGAACGCCCTCTGCCACTCCAGACGACCCTTCTCGAAGTGGTGGTTCTCCTCGTAGATCTCCTGATTCCTCGCGTCTGAGGCGGCGTGTGCCGCAGCCATGGCGGCGGTAAGGCTCTTTGCGTGCTCGACGAGGCGCTCCTCCTCCTCCCGCAGGAACTCGGTGTAGCGCGCAAGGTCGCTGACGCACGTGCGGGCATCCACCTTCGCCTCCCGCCTTCGGGCGGCGGTGGCGGAGCGGGTGATGACCCCGGTGGTCGACGGTGGGCTAGCGGCCACGGCGGCCGATGACGGGGTGGCGGCCACGACCACCACCTCCCGCCTTTGGGTCGCGGAGCGGGTGATGGCCACAGTGGCCGGAAGTGGGCTGGCGGCCTAGACAGCCACCTCCCACCTTCGGAACACGGCGGCGGAGCGGGCGATGGCCCTGGCTTTCGACGGTGGTGTGGCGGCAACGGCGGCCGGCAACAGCTGCCGACGGGCAGCGGCGGCAAAGCATGTGGTGGGTGTTCCACGCACACCCCACACGGACGCCACGCGCACTGCACTACATCGGGGACTGCGCTGCCGCCGCGGTGTAGCCTCCTAGCTGGAGCTGTCCTCTGATGACGGCGGAGTGGCTGAGCGACGACGACGGACCGGTGCCATTGGCGATTGTGGGAGAAGCAGACGAGATAAGAAACAGGGAGGGAGGGGAAAATGCGACGCAGGACTCGCCGGCCGTGAGGGTTTTTATAGCAGGCCGGTAAGCATTGGGATTTTGGGGGATTTCACCGAGTCAGGCGGGAAGCTTGCGCGGGAACTTGCGAGGTTACGCGGGAACGAGCTCACCGACGATTCATTGGCGCCACCGTTCGGCCAAAAGAACGCCCTCGTACGCTACGCAAGCTTGCGTTGTAAGCCGTCTGCGGCAGCATGGTGACAAGACGTGCGAGAGGAGGACGAAAGGCCACGTACACATATGGTTAATAAAAAAGCGTTGGCGATTTAATTACCTACTATACCACCATCCTGGTTTATAAGTATGATTTAACTAATAAAATACGAATGCATGTCGCCAAAGATTATATAGTTGGATTTGTATTTGAACATAGTTTCCAATTATATAATTTTTAAGACATGCATTAACATTTTGTTGGTTAAATTTGAGGGCAAAGTATGGCACAGAATATAAAGGAGACTATAGACTAGACGGAGGTGGTAGCACGCGGCCGCTCTCTACGCAGCAACACAACTATCGGCGGGCTTGTAGGCGACCATTTCCTGCGTGTTCAACTGCTCTATGTGTGTGGTTGCTTGCGGTTCAGGTGGCCGCGGCGCGCTCTGCTTGCGTCCCGCCGCGTGCTCTTCTCTCATGTCCCTCTGGGTGCTTTGCACTCGTCCCTCCATGTACGCTGCCAGTGTTTGGGGTCTGCGCACGATCACGCACGTTCATGTGCAAGCGGTTGCGCCGGGCGCGGCGCGACCATGCAGTTACCCGCTGCAAAAACTGTCATGCGGACGCGCCGAGAATCCACGCCGCCCGGCCCCCTTTTATTGTTGCGGCCATTTACCTTCATCTCTCGTCTCACACGACATAATAAGAACACCCACGAGGACACATACAGAGAGGACATCCAGTGGTTCCAATGGCGCTCCCCGTGGCTCCAATGGCGCTCCCAGCGGCCGACGACGACAATGGCGGGCAGTTCACCACGCATCACGTCATGGACACCCACGTGAGGGGGAAGGCCCTCTCGGTGGTGTACATGAACGATCCGGTCTTGGTGGAGAGCTCCATCCAAACTATGGACCAGTTCCTTGCCGAGGACAAGAACCGAGTGGTCGGCTTCGACCTCGAGTACACCATCGGTCGTGCCGGGCACGATCAGAAGGTTGCCGTCGCCCAGTTGTGCGTGTGACATGATGTCCTCATCTACCACTACAACCTTCCCACAAGGCCTTGAGAGCATTTCTCCAGGTTTATCAACAGCTCCGACTACAGTTTCGCTACGGTGGACACCACCAACGATGTAAAAGCGCTCAAGGTTTCGGACTTGAAATGCCCAAATATGGTCAACATCCAGCACCAGTACAAGGTCTGGGGCAGCGACAAAAACAAACTGAACTCCCTGGTTGACCTCGCCTCGGCCATCATCGACCCCTACTACACGAAGATGAAGGAAGAGAGCAATAAGGACAGGAACGCCTGGCATAGTGTGTGGCATGAGAGACTGGATGAACAACATGTCAAGTACGCGGCGATGGATGCGTACACAAGCTACGAGATGTACAAGTGGATCGTTGACATGAGGAACTGTCTTCTTCCTGACCCAGACGAGGGATCGAGCCACATAGCAGTGGCGGGAGCGTCACAAGAAGTAGATGACTAGACGATCGTTTCTCCTACTTTAGAATGCATGCAATTGTTTATTGAGGTGTGTGCGAATGATCTCTATAGTCACTTATGTAATTGGATGTTTATTTCAGTTATATATATATACATGTTATTCTACTGTAGACAGAGCAATCCACACGGCTTATTAGCAGCAATCGTCTGTGTTATTATTGGTCTTCGCACACATTTCTGATTGCAGACCTGTTTGCCGCGTATCACACACATCTTGTTTAGTTGAACCGTTTCCATTGTGTTACCTAATCACACACAGTTCATCCCAGTGAACCATATGCTGTATATCACACACGCCTTCATTTGGCTGCCCGTTTCTTTTGTTCCTCCTCATCCCAAACAGTTAATTGAGCTGAACCGTATGCCCTGCATCGCACACGCAACTAAATTCTGAACCGTGTTTGACGCATCTGTCATCGCAAACGTTTTGCACCTTTTTTGACGGTTTTTTACGCAACCGTTTGCGATTATGGCATCGCACACAGTTTCGTTGTAGGGTCTCTAATCGTAGTATTGCATTTGAACCATCCTGCAGTAGTGTAAGTATATGCATCACACTCCTGTGCATGATGATCTCTTGCTAATGTACATATTGTTTGCAAGAAGGATTCATGAACATGAAGGTACACTTCCTATATTCACATGATTTGCTCTGATGCATTTAGCCAAGATACATGTAACTCATTGCTTGCTCTGTCATGTTTATGCATTCACATGCTCTTATATTCTATACTTACATGATTGCATACATGTAGGGGGAGCCTATGCATGTTACATGTTCTTCCAAAGCTTTCCTTGCTATTCTTTATATCTTTATCTAAAGCATTGATGTATGTTGTCATCAATTACCAAAAAGGGGGAGATTGAAAGCACAAGTGCTCCCTGGGTGATTTTGGTAATTAATGTCAACATGTCTCTTGTTGGACTAATACTTTTATCTAGTATATTTTAGATGAGTTCAACAGTGGAGTGGCGTGGACAAGAGGATGTGGAACCCCTTCAAGGTACTAAGGACAGAGGATTGAAAAAATCTCAAGACTCTTCATTTTCATTTTAGTGATCCAAGATCACATTGAGTCCATAGGAAAGCCAATACTATTAAAAGGGGATGAGGTGTTGCTTAATGGCTTGCTTGCTCAAAGTGCTTAGTCATATGCTCCAAATCCCTCAACCACTTTCTCATTTCCACATATGTCCCAAACCAAAAGTCAAACTCGGCCCCACCGATTTGATCTATCCGGCGCCACCGAGTTCACTTGACATTGCCACTGCTAGAAATCCTAATCAGTTCAGTCTCACTGATGGGATCTCGGTCTCACCGAGATGGGCTTGCAAACTCTCGGTTGCCTGTTGCAATTATTTTGGTCCCACCAAGATAAGCAATCAGTCCCACCGAGATTGCCTGGCCAACTCTCTGTTTTGCTTATTACCAAAATCGGTCTCACCGAGTTTGTGTAATCGGTTAAACCGAGTTGAGATTTTACCCTAACCCTAGCACATCGGTCCCACCGAGTTGATCATATCGGTCCCACCGAAAATCCTAACGTTCACATTTTGAACTGAATCGGTCTGACCGAGTTTCATGATTCGGTCCCACCGATTTTGGTGAATTGTGTGTAACGGTTAGATTTTGTGTGGAGGCTATATATACCCCTCGACCCACTCTTCATTTGTAGAGAGAGCCATCAGAACGTGCCTACACTTCCAGCATTCATTTTCTGAGAGAGAACCACCTACTCATGTGTTGAGACCAAGATATTTCAATCCAACCACAAGAATCATGATCTCTAGCCTTCCCCAAGTTGCTTTCCACTCAAATCTTCTTTCCACCAAATCCAAATCTATGAGAGAGAGTTGAGTGTTGGAGAGACTATCATTTGAAGCACAAGAGCAAGGAGTTCATCATCAACACACCATCTATTACCTTTTGGAGAGTGGTGTCTCATAGATTGGTTAGGTGTCACTTGGGAGCCTCCGTCAAGATTGTGGAGTTGAAGCAAGGAGTTTGTACGGGCAAGGAGATCGCCTACTTTGTGAAGATCTACCCTAGTGAGGCAAGTCCTTCGTTGGTGACGGCCATGGTGGGATACTCAAGGTTGCTTCTTCGTGGACCCTTCGTGGGTGGAGCCCTCCGTGGACTCACGCAACCATTACCCTTCGTGGGTTGAAGTCTCCATCAACGTGGATCTACAATAGCACCACCTATCGGAACCACGGAAAAAATCTTCGTGTCTCCAATTGCGTTTGCATACTCCAATCCTATCCCTTTACATTCTTGCAACTTGCATGCTTTACTTTCCGCTGCTCATATACTCTTTTCATGCTTGCTTGAAATGTATTGTGAATGTTTAAACTTGTGCTAAAACTCCACCTTAACCAGAAGTAATTAAAAACTACTACTTTTCTTTGTTGAGGGTCTAATCACCCCCCTCTAGACACCTCTTCTCGATCCTTTCAATTGGTATTAGAGCCTTGGTATCCATTGCTTTGGTTTAATCACCATTGGAGGAAGATGGATGAGTCTACGTTGGGGAGTCTTAGACATAGAGTGCCTATACTTGTAGGCCCCTCATGCACTTCCTAACCTAATTCTTTCGCCTATATATACTCGTATATCCCCAAACCAATAGAGGCATCCATGAAAACACTTTTCCACCGCCGCAACCTTCTGTACCCGTGAGATCCCATCTAGGGACCTTTTCCGACACCCTGTGGGAGGGGGATTCGATCACGAACGGCTTCTACACCAACTCTATTGCCCTTCCGATGAAGCTTGAGTAGTTTACCACAGACCTATGGGTCCATAGCTAGTATCCAGATGGCTTCTTCTCTCTCTTTGATTATCAATACCTTGTTCACCTCGATGTTCTTGTAGATCTATTCGATGTAATACTTTTTTGCGGTGTGTTTGCCGAGATTTGATGAATTGTGGATTTATGATCAGCTTATCTATGAATATTATTTGAATCTTCTCTGAATTCTTATATGCATGATTTGATATCTTCGTAAAACTCTTCAAACTATCGGTTTTGTTTGGCCAACTAGATTGGTTTTTCTTGCAATGGGAGAAGTGCTTAGCTTTGGGTACAATCTTGTAGTGTCCTTTCCTAGTGACAGTAGGGGCAGCAAGGCACGTATTGTATTGTTGCCATCGAGGATAAAAAGATGGGGTTTTCATCATATTGGTTGAGTTAATTCCTCTACATCATGTCATCTTGCTTAATGCGTTACTTCGTTCTTTATGAACTTAATACTCTAGATGCATGCTGGATAGCGGTCGATGTGTGCAGTAATAGTAGTAGATGCAGAATCGTTTTGATCTACTTGACACGGACGTGATGCCTATATTCATGATCATTGCCTTAGATATCATCATAAATTTGCACTTTTCTATCAATTGCTCGGCAGTAATTTGTTCACCCACTGTATTATTTTCTATCTTGAGAGAAGCCTCTAGTGAAACCTATGGCCCCCGGGTCTATTTCCATCATATAAGTTTCTGATCAACTATTTTGCAATCCTTTACTTTCTGATCTTTAAATCAAAAATACCAAAAATATTTACTTTACTGTTTATCTATCTCTATTAGATCTCACCTTTGCAAGTAACCGTGTAGGGATTGACAACCCCTTTATCGCATTGGGTGCAAGTTTTTTGATTTTTTGTGCAGGTATTCGGTGACTTGTGCGTTGTCTCCTACTGGATTGATACCTTGGTTCTCAAACTGAGGGAAATACTTATCTCTACTTTTTTGCATCACCGTTTCTTCTTCAAGTGAAAAACCAGCGCAAGCTCAAGAAGTAGCATCAACCACTCCACATACATGCCTCTTCCGATGGCTATCGTTTGTTCACAAAGTTGACCACACTGCACCGGGAGAACCATCGCGGTGGATGATGGCGAGGCCTAGGAAGGGAACGACCCGGAGCCGGTGAAGACACGTCAATGGATGCCCACTCGAAGGGGAGTATGAGGGTTCACTGGTTCGGCTGCGGTGTGAGGTTGCCATTGCCAGAGAATAACAAGAGGTGTTGGTGAGTGGAGGAATGACCTAGACGGCGATGGGAGTAGGGTGCGCCGATGCCTCCAAGCTCCTGGATCCGCTTCCCGCGATTCTTCTCCGACGTGATACCGCCGAGGGGGCCTCTCGAGCTCTTGCTGCAGCACGCCGACTGCAGCGCTCCGGCAACCAGAGCGGAGATCGAAGCGGTTCCCGCCGGCAAGATCTTCATGACCCGCGGCTAGGGGAAGATCGCACGGGTCTGCCGCGCAAGGGGCGCCCTCGCGATCCACTTCGAGTACGACGGCGCTTCCACGCTCTTCTTCAAGGTCTTCGACGCCGAGGGCCGCCACCTGGAGTGCTGCCCCGGAGAGGAGCGCCAAACTAACGCGCGCTCCGCTCGCGGCTACTCCAGCAGCAGCAGCCCCCGGGAGTCCAGCAGCTCTCCTGAGCTTTACGAGACTCCGGAGACGAGCGACGACAGCTACGTGCTCCCGAGCACTCGCCGCGCCCGGAGCAAAGCTGCGGCATCCGGCTGTCGCCGCCGCTGATCTGGATGTGGTTGGCGCCGGTCTCCCGTGGCCCACTGTTGATGATGGCGTCCGCCACGGAAGGATGTAGATAGGATTCCCCTTAGTGTAAGCTTTTGCTTCCTGCGAAGAACCATGAATCACCCCGTGGGGGCATCTAAGGATCTGTAATGTCTTTTGTGCTTATCTTCCTTGTTATGAAAACTTGGTGAACGCCTGTCCCGTTAAGGCTCGGTCCACCCTTTTATTTCCTCGCGATTGCTTGTTGCTCTACGCTGACAGGTCTCGGTCCCCAGGCAGGCTACAGCCGTCGCTGGATGCCAGGTCGCGTGCCGTGGTCAAGGCCAGGAGGTGTGCGGCCTGGGGTCCAGTTAGAGCCCCTGAGGCGCGATGCTCAGGAGGTCCCCCTTAGCGCTCAAGCAGCCATGGTGAGGCGAGAAAGGGAGTCGGCGTGGCCGCAATGGGGTTGCGGCAAGGCGCGAGTGACCGTTAGGCCCACACATGTAGCCGATCCGAGTGCGGGACTTATCTCGTTGATTTCGCGGCGATTCCTGATGTTGCGCCAGGGCTGCGCGCCTACTTGTGTGGCATAGCCAGACTGGCCCATACGAGTTCCCTCCCCTCATTCTCTCCTTAGTGCTCTACGTCCTCAGGTCCCGGCACTCGAGCGAGCTCAGCCACCGCTGGTATGCCAGGTCGCGATGCCGTGGTCAAGGCCAGGGGGTGAGGGCTGGAGAGCCAGTAAGAACTGCTGAGTCACGATGCTCAGGAGCCCCCCTTTTAATGTGCAAGCGAATTGCACGAGAGAAAAGGAGACTCGCGGTGCCGCCTGCTATCCTTCTCACGGGATCCCTGGGAACTGGCACAAGAAGAAACACGGTTTGCCGTTACAGCTGTTTGCCTGCCGCTGGTTGCTCTGGATGGGATGAAGGCACTGAGGGCCTGGTGAGGTGACGTACGCAGGGCGGGCCGCGAGCCAGAGCTCGACCGCTCAGGTTTGTCGACGTGACAGGGACGGACTCATGCATCAGTGCCGTGCCTGTGTGAAGGCCCCAGGGGAGGCGATGATCGGGTAACAGTTGGCAGGTTAAGCATGGAGAGTAGATCAACTTGGATAAATGCAGGAAGGTACATGCCACTGGATCCGGCCCGAGCGGCTTGGGGACGATGCAGCCCGAGGGGCGACCCCAGCAAGGTAAGCTAAAGACATAAGCAAAAGGGATACATGCCACAGGGACGGGCCCTTGTGGCCTGGGAATAATGCAGCCCGAGGGGCGCTCCCAGCTTAAACGAACTTGGAAGATGTCACCTGGTTATGTAGACGAAGTAGGGTTGGTGCAGCTGAAGGCGTGCGCTGAAGAAAGGACCCCTCATGAGCCACCAGGACCCTTAGCCTCGGGAGGCTCTGGGGGCTCGGGAGGTTCCCTGAAGACCATCTCCATCTCCTCCAGGACGGTGTGGTACCTGGCCTCCTGAGCCGCCAGGACTCGCCGCATGTTGCGCTGATAGGCCGACGCCACGCTCGGCAAGCCGAAGGGCATGCGAACGCAGCTGTGTGGTGGACCTTCGCAGCGGCCCACGCGCGATGGCCAGAAGCGCTCCTGAGATGCGGCCCTGTTGAGCCCGGGGACGTCGATGTAGACATGCAGCCCAGCATCCTCGCCAGGATGCGGAGCTGCGCCTCGTGAGCGGCGGTCGCCGCGCATGGCCCTTGCATCCTGCAGTTCCTGAGTGGCCTTGGTGATGAACTCCTGGGTGGTGGGCACTCCTTGCCCTGTGCTCTCCTGAGGGACACGTGCCGTGAAGCACGCCTCCAAGTGGTGCCCATGCGCCTCCCTCGTGAGGTTGGCAATGTCTGAGGCCCTCCAGAAGAGAGCCCCCGAGCCCTGCCCGAGAGGGGCGCCGAGCGCGCCTTCCTATGTGATGGAGGGAGGCGCCCCTGGAGCGGGCGCTGATCCTGACGAGGCTCCTGCCGCGACGCCATCTTTCTGAGGTCCTGCGCGCGACTGCTTCTTCTTGGGGATGGCCTCCGGAGGGCCTTCACTTCTGCTGTCGGGGTCGTCGATTGCTGCGGCTTGGAAGGCGCGCTCGAGGGAGCACACCGCATCCCTCTCTTCACACGGGACCGTGATGATTCCTCCACTTCCTGGCATCTTGAGAACGTTGTAGCCATGATGAGTGACTGCCATGAACTTGGCCAGGGGTGGATACCCGAGGATGGCATTGTACGGCAGGCGGATGTGCGCGACGTCAAAGTCGATGAGCTCGGTGCGGTAGTTCTTGCACTCCCCGAAGGTGACAGGTAGGCGAACTTGCCCTATCAGTGTGGTGGAACCGTCGGTCACTCCTGAGAAAGGCTTGGTGGGCTCAAGCTGTTCATATGGCACTTGGAGGTTGTCGAACATGTCGACGGACAAGACGTTGAGCCCTGAGCCGCCGTCGATGAGGGTCTTGGTGACCTGCACATTGCTGGTGACTGGGGAACACAACATAGGGAGGGCGCCAGCGGTGGCTGCGCACTTGAGTTGATCCGCCGAGTTGAAAGTGATGGCGCATTGGGACCACCTGAGCGGGCGCATGGCTTCGAGCTTGGGGAGCACCGTGTTCACCTCGCGAGCGAACTGTTTGAAGGTGCGCTAAGAGGCTGGGGCCTGGGCACCGCCCAAGATGCAGGCGATCGCACGCGGCTCCTGGAAGCCCCCAGCCCCCTCGTCCTGGTGGTGGTCGTCGTTCCTCCTTGGTGGCCGCAGCGGGGGAAGACCGGTGTTTCCCTGGGGGCGATCCTCACGAGGCGGGTCCCTCCAGGCTCCCTCGCGAGGTTGGTCCTACCAGCGGTCCTCGCGAGGCCGGTCGCGCCACTCCTGGCGCGGGCCACGGTCGTCCCAGCGTCCGCCTCCACGTCCTCCTCCGCGGCCGTAGCCCCGGTTGTTTCGCTTGGGGCGTCGACCGTAGCGTCCTTCCCGTATGGCTCTGAGCTCTTGACAGTCGCTGGTGTTGTGGGTGTTCAGGTTGTGGAAGGCGCAGAACAGTCGGCCGTTCTTGGATGACTCGGGTTGATCTCTGCCCCGCTTGGTGTCGGGCTCCGCTGCGAGCACGACCGCCTCCTTGCGCTTCACATCCTTGGCCTTGGCCTTCTTCTCCTCCGCTCCTGCGGCTGGCAGCTCGAGGAGAGAAAGGCGCCCCTCCTCAGCTCTTGCGCACTTTGTCGCCAGGTTGAACAGCTCCTGAGAGGTGTAGAGCTCCTCGTGGATGGCGAGCTCTTCCTTCATCTTGACGTCACGAACGCCGTCGGAAAACGCGGAGATGATGGCCTCATCCGTGACCTTGGGGATCTTGAGGCGGGTGTTCTTGAAGCGCTAGATGTACTTCTAGAGGGTCGCTCCTGGTTGTTGCTTGATGCGGCGTAGATCACCCGCGGCCGGCGGGCGTTCGCGAGTGCCCTGGAATTTGGCGACGAAGCGGTCGCGCATCTCGTCCCAGGAAGAGATCGAGTCGTGCTGCAAGTTCAGGAGCCAGGAGCGGGCTCCATCCTTGAGAGCCATGGGAAACCAGTTCGCCATGACTTTTTCGTCGCCGTTGGCCACTGAGATGCTTAGCTCATAGAGCTGCAGGAACTCCGCGGGGTCGGCGGTGCCGTCGTAGCAAGGAGGCAGATCTGGCTTGAACTTGCTTGGCCAGGCGACGCTACGCAGCTCGGGGGTGAAGGCGCGGCAGCCAGCCGTGGTTGCCGGGGCCCGCTTCGGAGGTGGAGCTTGGTCTTGGCGGGGTCCGCGCTGCGCTGCTGCGGGCGGTGCGCGGTCTCTACGAGGTGGCACGGGGAGCGCAGGTGCAGCTTCTCGCGGCCGCAGAATTTCTTGGCAGCTTCTCTGTTCGCGCACAGGCGCCGGGCGTGGTGGATCACGCCGTGGAGCCGCGCGCCTTGGTGCCAAGGCTCCATCTTGGGGCTGAGGTGGTGGAGGCATGCCATGAGCCCCGTCGCCCGCGGCTGGTTGAGGGGGAGGCAGAGAGTGGGACGGCGCCGGAGAGCCCCCTGCAGCGCGGACGAGCTCGGCGATGCGGTCGAGCCACTCCTCGTAGAGGTCGTCGACGGGGCGGTAACGCAGGAGCTCGTTCGCCGCGAGGAGCGCGGCCCGTGCCTCCATGGGAGCGTGGTGCGCGTGGGATGAAGAACCGGCAGGGGTCAGTGATGGAGTAGCGGTGCGGCCGTCCTGCCGCACCGAAGGATGCAGCGAGGACGCCTGCTGCTCGTTCCACGCCGGACCGGTGGCAGCGTTGGCGGCGGTAGACGGAGAACGACGAGGTGGCCCGCTGACGATAGCCGTCTGAGCGACGCGGGCGGTGAGGGCAGCCCGATGCTCAGCTCGAGCACGGCGAGCGTCCGCCATGGAGGCGATGGAGCGACGAAGCGACGAACTGATGGAAGGGAAGCTACGGCGTACCCCTACCAGGCGCGCCAATTGTCGGATGTGGGGTTCCGGCAAACCCTTGAGGTTCGAACACTGGGGTGTGCGCGAAGTCTTTCCCTCATACCGATTTATGCCCTAGCTCGCAAAGATCTTGCGGACGAACTCGATGAACTCGCAACACAGAGAGACACGAGGTTTATACTGGTTCGGGCCACCGTTGTGGTGTAATACCCTACTCCAGTGTGGTGGTGGTGGATTGCCTCTTGGGCTGATGATGAACAGTACAAGGGAAGAACAGTCGCCTGAGGTTGAGGTGCTCTTGTGCTTGTCGAACTTGTGCGGGTGAGGATTCGATGCCTCCTACTGTGGTGCTAGACCTATTTATAGAGGCCCTGGTCCTCTTCCCAAATATCGAGCGGGAAGGGAGCCAACAATGGCGGGCGAATTTGAAGGGGGACAGCTAGTACAAGCTATGCTGACAAAAGCGGTCTTTGCCTGCGAAAAGCTCTAGTGGTGACGCCGTCTTGGGCTCCACGATGACCTCCGTCTTTCCGTCCTCCTGGTCTTGGTCTCGTTGCACCAATATAGCAACCTTTGCCTGATGCCTCGGTACTCTTCGCCTGCGCTGGCCTCCTTAGCACCAAAGAGGAAATAAGGACGCTGCGCGCTCGCGCCCGCCTGGTGCCGTTCGTCATGGCTCACGTCACGAGGGCCTCGTGAGGTTTTGACCTGCCTTGATATCTCCGCTCCTCGCGAGCCTGCCTGGTTAGGCTACTCCAGAGGAGGTCTTGCGTTGTCCGCCTCGTGAGGCTTGGACCCTCGCGAGGGTCTTGGATGCCTTGTTGATGAAGATGAGCCGTACGGCCTGCTGGCTTGGCCATGCTGTGGGCCGCAGGCAGGCAACTCTGGGGACCCCCGTTCCCAGAACACCGACACATTGGGTGCATTTGCTGCCTTTGCTGCTTTTGCTGCTGTTGCTGCCTCTCCTTCTCTTGAGCCTCAACTGAAGTTGGATGTGAAGCATCCATCACCACTTCATTGTCTTTGAATTCTGGCCAAAGAGGAAGGTGTTCACTGTCAAGTAGATATGTATTTGCACCAACTTTGGAGTTGATAAGCATCTGGATGTGTGGTGCATATCCACATGACCTCTTCTGGTCAGTAGCTGTCCTCTTGATTGTTTCAACAATCAGGCTCATGACTTTGAACTTCTATGGAACATCAAACAAATGGAGCAGGTTGATGGAGTGGCCACGAATCATCCTCTCATCTCCAGACTTGGGCAACAAGGTGTGCCTCAAAATATGGTTTGTGGTGGCCAAACTAGCAAGCAAATAGTATATGGATCAAAACTTGTGAGTGTCCAAATCCTTGTGAGGAATGCTCTTGTACATGTGTGCCATAGTGTTGAGATCCATCATGAGATTCCCATATACATGAACATCATTTTCATCTTCCTCTAGGTCATTAATGAGAGCAGCCCACTCAGAGATACATGACTATCATCTTCTGCCCTCAGTCATCCACAGAATTCTGCCATCCAGATAAAAGTGTGTTGTGGAGTAGAACTGCATCACCATCACCTCATTCCATTTTGTAAGATTTTGTCCAACAAAAGCATCAATTCCTGTAAGCCTGAAGCTCTCATGGACATGGGGGAAGTAATCTTCATTTGCATCTATGTACTTCCAGTCCACCCATTTCATGTTACTTATGATGGGCTTCTTGTCAAGTAGCACTGTCTCATAAAAATCTTACTGTTCTCGGGTATGGAAACGATAGTCACAAGCTGTTCTTCTCCTTGTAGAATATGGATCACTTCTGCTCCAGTCTCTCAGACCTTTGTCCTTTTTGAGCTTCATATTTTGAGCAACTAGATGTCCATCATCATGATCTGGAATCTTTGGCTTCAACTTTCTGAGAACTAGTGGCTCTTCATCCTCTTGAACTTCTAGCACTGGGGCCATGTTCTTTCAGCAGCTGGGCTGTTCCTTGTTGACCTCTTGGGTGCAGCAGCCCTAGGTTTAGGCTTGGGCTTAGATGGAGCACCAGCTGACTTCATGGCATCTGCCATAGCTTCTGATATTTGGCAGGAGGTGCAGCTGGTTCCTCTTCCTCCTCTTCTTCATCATCCACTATCATAGATGGTCTACCAATCACTCCGGCAATGGTATTCTTCACTCTCTCTTTCCTCTTTTTATTTCCAGCAGCAGCTTCTTCTTCTGTTTGCTCAAGAGTGAATCCCATGGTCTCTTGTGGAACAGTATTTTCTGGCTTTAGACGTAGGAACCCTCTTGGCTGGAGCTTTCTTCTTGAGACCTGGTTTAGTAGCAGGTGCTATGTGATACGTCTCCATCGTATCTACTTTTCCAAACTCTTTTGCCCTTGTTTTGGACTCTAATTTGCATGATTTGAATGGAACTAACCCGTACTGACGTTGTTCTCAGCAAAATTGCCTTGGTGTTATTTTTGTGCAGAAATAAAAGTTCTCAGAATGACATGAGACTTAACGGAGAATACCTTTGGAACAAATAAAAAAATATTGGCGAAAGAATCAACCAGAGGGGACCCACCGGCTGTCCACAAGGGTGGAGGGCTCCCCCCTAAGCGCGCCCCTGCCTTGTGCGTCCCCTGGACCTCCACTGACCTCAACTCCAACTCCATATATTCACTTTCGGGGAGGAAAATATCAGAGAAAAGGATTCATCATGTTTTACGATACGGAGGCCGCTGCCACCTCCTGTTCTTCATTGGGAGGGAAGATCTAGAGTCCGTTCGGGGCTCCAGAGAGGGGAATCCGTCGCCATCATCATCACCAACCTTCCTCCATCAGCAATTTCATGATGCTCACCGCCGTGCGTGGGTAATTCCATCGTAGGCTTGCTAGACGGTGATGGGTTGGGTGAGATTTATCATGTAATCGAGTTAGTATTGTTAGGGTTTGATCCCTAGTATCCAATATGTTCTAAGATTGATGTTGCTATGACTTTGCTATGCTTATTGCTTGTCACTAGGGCCCGAGTGCCATGATTTCAGATCTGAACCTATTATGTTTTCATGAATATATTTGTGTTCTTGATCCTGTCTTGTAAGTTGTAGACACATATAACGAGTTATGATCCGCATACCCCAAGGTGACAATAATTGGGATTCTTTCTGGTGATTACCGTAGTTTGAGGAGTTCATGTATTCACTAAGTGCTAATGCTTTGGTCCGGTTCTCTGTTAAAAGGAGACCTTAATATCCCTTACTTTCCATTAGGACCCTGCTGCCACGGGAGGGTAGGATAAAAGATCTCATGCAAGTTTTTTTTCCATAAGCACGTATGACTATATTCGGAATACATGCCTAAATTATATTGATGAATTGGAGCTAGTTCTGTGTCGCCCTAGTTTATAATTGTTGCATGATGAATGCCATCTGACATAATTATCCATCATTGATCTTTGCTACATAACTTTACCGTTGCTACTGTTACAATTGCTACAAAACTGCTACTATTACTTTTGCCACCATTATAATTACTTCCATACTATTTTGCTACTAAATACTTTGCTGCAGATATTAAGTATTTCAGGTGTGGTTGAATTGACAACTCAGCTGGTAATACTCGAGAATATTCTTTGGTTCCCCTTGTGTCGAATCAATAAATTTGGGTTGAATACTCTACCCTTGAAAACTATTGTGGTCCCCTATATTTGTGGGTTATCAAGACCTTTTTCTGGCGAAGTTTCTAGGGAGCATAGCTCTATTCTCGGAGTCACTAGGGATTTATATCTGTTGACCACTATGAGGAATTTTAAAGATACTAGAACCAAGATTTTTCCCTGTACTACGAGGAGAGGTAAGGAACTGTCGTCTAGCTCTGCACTTGATTCACCTTCTGTTTTGAGTAAGCTTGTGACACCTACCCCTGCTATTGATTCTGATACGTCGCATGTTATTGATGATGCTACTTCTACTATGAATGATGCTCATGATGCTACTACTTTGCTTGATAAAACTGTGCCACTGGGTGAATTACTTGATGAACATCTTGCTAGAGTTAGAACTATTGATTATGTTGAAGATGATGATATTTCTGAAACTGAAGAAATAATTGAAACTGAAAACTTTGAAACACCTGATAAGACTAGCTCTCCTAGATAGGAACTTCCTGTTATGCATGAGGGTTATGTTATGGCTGGAGAGGTAGCTAGGGACTTTCTTGCTTGTAAGGATTTATATGATCTTAAGAAATTATTATGCAAGTGGAAAGAAAAGTCTTTGAATGCTAGAATGCAATATGATCCTAAGTTTGCTACTTCACCTATCTTTGTTACCGATAAGGATTATGAATTCTCTGTCGATCCTGAGTTAATTACTTTGATTGAATCTGATCCTTTCCATGGTTATGAATCTGAAACTGTTGTGGCACATCTTACTAAATTAAATGATATAGCCACCCTATTTGCTCATGAGGAAAAAAATTGCTATTAATATATTCTTAAGTTGTTTCCTTTCTTGTTAAAGGGTGATTCTAAGTTATGGTTTAATTCTCTTGCTCTTGGTTGTGTGCGTTGTCCCCAGGATATGATTTACTAATTCTCTGAAAAATATTTCCCTGCTCATTAGAAACAAGCTGCTTTAAAGGAAATATTTAACTTTGTGCAATTTGAAGAAGAGAGTCTCCCACAAGCTTGGGGGAGGCTTCTCCAATTAATTAATGCTTTGCCTGATCATCCTCTCAAGAAAAATGAAATACTTGATATCTTTTATAATGGACTAACCGATGCTTCTAGAGACCACCTAGATAGTTGTGTTGGTTGTGTTTTCAGGGAATGAAGATAATGATTGGACACTCCCTAAACCAACTGCTAAGCCAACTCCGAAGAAAAGAGGTATTCTATTTCTCAGTCCTGAAGTTATGCAACAGGCAAAGAAATCTATGAAAGAAAAAGGTATTAAAGCTGATGATGTTAAGAATTTACCGCCTGTTGAAGAAATACATGGTCTTGATAACCCGACACAGGTAGTAGAGGTAAATTCTCTCTATAGGTTTGATGAAGGTATATTCCTCATAATAAGTCTGCTAGTTAATGCTTGGATGAGTTTGATAATTTCATTGTTAAATAACAAAACTTCAATGCTTATGTTAGTAGACAATTGAAAAGTAATGCTTATATGCTTGACTGCTTGGGTGATTATATGATTAGAACTGTTAGTGATCTTAAGATTATTAGTAAGCATGCTTCTATGGTGAAAACTCAAGTAGAACAAGTACTTAAGGCACAGGATGACTTGCTCAATGAGTTGAATAGCAAGAACAATGATAATGTTGTTAGGGTTATGGCTAGAGGTGGTAAGATGACTCAGGAACCTTTGTATCCTGAGGGCTATCCTAAGTGAATTGAGAAAGATTCTCAAAGAATTAATACTGATGCACCTAGTCCTAGTAATAAAAATAAAAATAAAACTGATAGGACTTTGCATACTTCTAGTGAACCTGTTATAGGCACACCTGCGAATCCCAATTATATTTCTATTTCTGATGCTGAGACACAATCTCGTAATGAACATGAACCTAGTGCGAATGTTAATGATGATGTTCATGTTCATGCTCAACCTAGTAATGATAATGAGGTGGAGGTAGAACCTGTTGTTGATCTTGATAACCAGAAATCAAAGAATCAATGTTATAATAAGAGAGAATTCATTGCTAGGAAACATGGTAAAGAAAGAGAACCATGGGTTCAGAAAGCCATGCCCTTTCCTCCTAAACCATCCAAGAAAAAGGATGATGAGGATTTTGAGCGCTTTGTTGAAATGCTTAGACCTGTCTTTTTGCGTATGCGCTGGACTGATATTCTGAAAATGTCTCCTTATGCTAAGTATATGAAAGATATTATTACAAATAAAAGAAAGATACCGGAAGCTGAAATTTCCACCATGCTTACTAATTATAATTTGAAGGGTGGAATACCCAAGAAACTAGGAGACCCAGGAGTACCAACTATACCATGCTCCATTAAAAGAAACTATGTTAAAATTGCTTTATGTGATCTTGGAGCTGGTGTTAGTGTTATGCCTTTCTCTTTGTATCGTAGACTTGAATTGAATAAGTTGACACCTACTGAAATCTCTTTGCAAATGGCTGCTAAATCAACTACTATACCCATCAGTATTTGTGAGGATGTGCCTGTTGTGGTTGCAAACGTTACTATCTTAACGAACTTTGTTATTCTTGATATTCCCGAGGACGACAGTATGTCAATGCCGGCGTCCTGGGAATGGGGGTACCCAGACTTGCCTACCTGTAGCCCACGGTGTGGCTCCATTGACGTCCTGGTATGGCCCACCTTCAGCATCAACAACACAAGACCCTCGCGAGGGGCCAAGCCTCGCGAGGCGGACGACACCAAGACCTCTAGGAGGAGCGGCCTCCTCAGGCTGGCTCCTGAGGAGCAGAGATTCCTAAGCAAGCCTCACCTCGTGAGGTTCAGATGACGTGAGCCATGATGACCAAGGCTAGGTGGGCGCCAGCGGGCGTAGTGTAGTAGTTTCCTCTTTGGTGCTAAAGAAGCAAGCGCAGGTGCAGAGTCTCGAGGAATCAGCCAAAGGTTTACATTCCCATGCAACAAGACCAAGACCGCCAGGATGACAGGAGGGAGGTCATCGCCGAGCCCACCACGGCGTCACGACCAGAGGCTTTGCAGGCGAAGTCTACTTTTGTCAGGATAAGATGTACTAGTTATATCCTTTCGAATTTGGCCGTTGCGGGATCCCTTCCCGCTTCCATTTTGGGGGAAGAGGACCAAGGCCACTATAAATAGGACCTAGCCACCACCATAGAAGGGGAGGGATCATTCAGATCATCCTCTCCCACACCAGCTCAAGAACACACCTCCTCAGGTTGTTCTTCTACTGTACTAGTTCATCCTCAGCCCATTGAGGCCAATCCACCACAAAGCAGGAGTAGGGTTTTACATCGCAAGGTGGCCTGAACCTGGGTAAAGTGATGTGTACCATTTCCTTCCTGTTCGTCGAGCTAGGATGTGGGATTGGCGAGTAGGCAGACTGGGGAGGTTGAGTTCTTCACACACACCCCAGAGTTCAAACATCTCAAGGGTCTGCGGAGCCCGAAATCCGACATTTGGCGCACCAGTCGATCCGCCACCACCCCGCAGTTCTCATGGCTGACGCTCCAAGGGCTCACGTTGAGCACTAGGTTATTCGGCCTGCCCAAGCAGTGCCATCCGCCCAAGAGGATCTCCACTCCGCGCTCCTCGCAGCCCGCACGCCGCCCGGTGCCGTTGGTCATGGGCGGCGCGTGCCGCCGCCGCCCGCCCTCGCGCCACACCGTGACCACGCCACCACGCGATCTTCGAGCTGTGTCGCGGCGACAGCATCACACACTCACCGGGAGCAGGCGAACATGCGAGCCGCGCTCATCGTGGCACGATAGCTGCTGCGATGCAGGTTGGTGGAAGGCGTCCGTGATGCCCTGCTCGAGGGGGTCGCCGAGCTGCTTGATGCCGCCTGCAGGGGAGCGACACCTTTTTGCACCCTGCCTATGTCGCAAACTATGGCGTGGGTGTGTGCCGGCCCCCGCCACGCCTGCACGCCCCTCCCTGGAGCACCTGGGGGACGCAACAATGCCAACCCGGCCCGCGGCACCGCTCGTACTACCCCGACTATGCTACCTCCAGCCGAGGCAAGCTCGGGCGGTCCCTCCTGGGGCGGCGCCGGGACGCCACGCCGCGGCCATTAGAACCAGGCACGGAGCCTGGTGGCAAACGACGCGGGATGCCTAGGCAACGACCCTCGCGCGACAATTTTACAGGCCTACGTACCTCCCATGATGGACCTGCTGCACACGTCAAGCGAAGGCCCCTGCCCGTTCCCCTCACCCGACTAGGTATCGGGGGCACATGAAGCCGAGGCTCTTTGCGAGCCGCTCCAGGGCTTCACCAACGCCTTCAATGACAACAGCCACTGGGTAGAGCCGATATCTCAGGAGCACGATTACGCTAACCATGGACCGCAGGTGAACCAGGCCACAGCAACAACCAGGGACCCTAGGATGATGGCCCCGCCATAGGCGGATGGAGTGCACTGGGGCTGCGCGGGGGGAGCCCAGTACAAGGGCCTCCTCCACTCCGCATGGAGCAAGGAGCTGCACGGAGGTAGGTCCTCTGCCGGGAAAGGCGCCGGCGAGCCCTTCCCCCCGACAGAGGGCCTGCGGTCGCCGGGGGTGCCGCCAGCATCCCCCTTGCCCCTTGTTCTCGTCCTGGTTTCTAGACACCCCAACGGTGGTCGGGGGAGCCACAGGGCGGGGCCCTCGTTAGGCGCCATGGAAATACATGAAGGTCTCCACTCGTGACACTCTCACGTAATAATGAGTTGGGGCTATACATGCCCCGGAGTCTCCTGAGTGCCGCCCTCGGGCCTCACGGGGGCTCCCACCCACGTCCAAGTGGAAGCACCATGCTCCGCGCTTGCCGTCGACACTGTCCTCCAATGACTATGCCACGCCCAGTGGAAGCACTTAGATCTGCGCTGGTGAGAAGAATAGCTAGGTGCCGGATGTGGCTGTTTGCTTTTGCCCTCTTTTTGTAGCCCAATTTGCCATCTTCTGGAATGAGATTTGGACTTTCGTGTGCTTATCAAAAGAAAATGGGAGGAATCTTTCTTAACTCTTGGTGATTTCTTGCTTTCTGGCTTTGTGTTTAAAGAGTAAGGCTCACACCTGTTACCCCCCCCTGTGAGCGCCCCGCAAGCGGGGGCTAGGTGTGGTATGTGCACGTCGAGCACGCTCGGGCTAGCCCGGGCAACGCCAAGGCCCCCCCGGGGTCTGGAGTGCAATCACCGCGCGCACACCTTGGCATGATTCAGCAATTAGGATCCTCACGAGGATCTCTTGGGGCGGGCCAGCAGGCCCCTCGGGAGGCCGAAAACCTCGCGAGCCCTCAGAGGACTCACCTCGGGAGAAGGGCGCTTCCACAACAAGAGGATCTGCTCAAGACCTACGGAACCAAAGAGAAGTCGCAACAACTACCCCGCTCGGGAGCCCACAGGCTCGCGACAGCACATTCCAAATCCTACCTCAAAAGCATATCATCATTTCATACATTACAATGGGCCCCCCTTCAAAAAATGCTTTCACGCCCCACAAGGCCGCGCCCGAAGGTTTTTTGCATATAGGTCAAGGCAAAAGCGAAATGCAGGCCTAGCTGGAGGCGCTGCCTTCGGCACCGTCATTGTCATCTACATCCGCGCCACCCGCGTTGTCGCTAGCGTCGTCCTGATCATTGTCATCCGCACTGCCTTCTTCGGCCGCAATCACGACTACGTCATCCTCGGTAGAGAACTCTGCGACCAGGGCGTCCACATGGGCGTCCACCCAGTTCGCCAGGTTATCCTGGATGACCTTGGGCACATGGGCTATGGCGGCGTCGAAGTCAAAATGAGGGTCAAGGTTGAGGAGGTGACTGAAGACGCGTGAGAATGCACGACCAAGAAGGCCCGGGCTTCTCTCCTCGACGAGCTAACAGGCCCTCACGACCCGGTCCTCCAGGCAGGTCACAATCTGGGTGAAGAAGCGAAGGTGGCTGGCGTCGTCATCCTCGTGCGGATGAGGGATGCTCTCCTCACAGATGGTTTCTAGGGCCCGGTTGGCCCTAACCATGAGGCCCTGGAGCATCGAGGAACGCATGCGCTGCATCGTCCGATGGCGGCACGCTTTGTTCACGTTCTTCTCCGCAAGAGATGTGGCGCCCTCAACATGCTGCTAAAGTGAAGACAGATTGGTGCAAGCAGAATCCAAGTCGGCTTGAGAGGAGGCCTGAGCTTCCTTGGCGGCCCTCTCGCGTTGTTCTGCCGCGTCCAGCTTCATCTTGAGGGCACTGGTCCTGCCCTTAAGCTAGGCCTCCCGGAGCTCCAGTTTCAGGCGGTATGTCGGGACCCCGATTCTATGCCACACCGATCTAGCCTATAACACCTCATATCACTTTGCGGCCTCACGCACGGTATTCCCACGGGTGTCGCCTTACCATGGCCCAGGACCGTTTGCGCCTTTTGGCTCACGTATATGATAGTGTCGCTAGCATCCATATGACAGAGAACCCGGGCCGACATGACTAGTCGTGAACCCAAAGTGGCACTAACTTACGAGGACAGGCATACATGAATCAACATCGAGCATGTCGGTCAGCAGCGTGCGAATCTGGGCTGTAGCACTGGGCTAACAGGACTCCGGGAACCCGGGCTGTAGCAGGCTAGGCAGGACTCCGGATGTCACCGCGTGACATTTCCCCGATGGGACAGACACAGGAACGAGTGAACACATGCCGGCCAGTCAAGTGTTCCGGAGCAATAGTGCTGGACTAGCAGGACTCCGGTGATCTGGGCTGTAGTGGACTACTATGGCTCATGGACGCACAAGACTACATTTCCCCATAAGAGAGGCTACCAAGGATAAACAACTAGGTTGTCGGATCCCACACATACCAAGCATTTCAATCATACACACAATATGCTCGATATGTGCAAATACAACATGGCATCACAACAAGACTCTACGACTCAGAGTATTTATTCATTAGGCTCCGAGGAGCCAAGTTACAAACATGGGTCTCATGACCCAACATTCAGAGCATACAAGTCAAAGCACACGCGGAAGCTTAACATGTCTGAGTACAGACATCTACAAATGGAAAAGGCTGAGAAGCCTGACTATCTACCAGATCCTGCTGAGGGCACAAGATCATAGCTGAGGTAACAAGCTAAACGTCGAAGTCCATGCGGAACTACTAGCGAGACTGAAGTCTCCGCTGCAAAAACATAAATAAAGCAACATGAGTACAAAGGTACTCAGCAAGACTTACATCAGATCCTATCATACATGCACTATTATCAAGGAGGCAATGTGGGGTTCAGTTGCAGCAAGCCAGCTTTGACTCAGTGGCTAACCTATTCTACGACTATGAGTAACTTCTTTGAGGTAAGAAAGCGCACACAAGCCACTAATCACCACCTCAATGCACCACTATGGATTCATTCCCGTCTCACTACAAGAAGCCATCCATAGCACTCACACTTATCTTGAGCATTTTAGAGTGTCCACTTCAAGTTGTCTATGTACCACGTAAGCATCCAAGAACTCCATAACCGAGGACACGGCTATTCGAATATATCATGATAACCCTGCAGGGGTGTACTTCTTCACACACGCTCTCGCCACTTACCGCCATGTACACGTCATGTATCTCGGCAACCTTCAAGCGGAAGCCTGGCGAGGGAGTCGGCCACGACCTAACTAGCCACACAAGACTCTAGTCCAGGTTTATCGCCAATTCGGGTTCCATCCGCAAGGAGATCCAGCCGGGGTGTCGCTCACGGCACCAAACGATGTGTGCAGGGTTCCCAAGCCCACCTCGCTGGATGGATCTACGCTTGGTACACCGTGCCACTTATGCCTAGTCTATCCCAAGCCCACCTGGCTGGGTGCCACTTGGTAGACTACTAACACTACCTACAAACACCAGAAACTAATTGCAACTCCTGGATAGAGATCAAGTTGGTTAATAAGTCGAGAGGGGTCGAGTTACCGCAACCCAATGTGTGGTAGTAGCTAGTCATTGGACAACATACACAGAACCCAGTGCTTAAGGACGGTTCCAGTGAGACAACCCACCATGTACTCCTACATGGCCTCTCACCGCTACCTTTACCAAATCGTGTTCATACACTTAACTCTCAGCACGAGAACATATCGTAACACTCCAATTCATTGCCAATGAATCAGACCTGACACAACTCTAAGCAATAGCAGGCATGGCATGGTAGGAACACAACATCACTCAATCAACTCCTACACATGCTAGTGGGTTTCAACTATTTACTGTGGCAATGACAGGTCATGCAGAGGAATGGGTTCAACTACCGCAGCACAAAGTAGTAGTTGAATCGTTGTTGTCCTAATGCAATAAAAGGGAGCAGGAGCGAGAGTAGGATTGTATCGGAATGAACAAGGGGGGGGGGTTGCTTGCCTGGTAGATCAACAGAGGAGGCACTGCTTCACAGGCAGGTACTCTCGAGCACTCTTCGGAGCAGGACCTATCGAGAAGGAACGGTGTCGACAATCAATACACAAGCATATGCAACAATATGATGCATGATCATGACAAGTAGATGTGATGCTGTTTGAGTTAATGCAACTAGCATTCAACTTGGAAGAGGTCCATTTGAACCAAAGGTTCAAATGCAATTCTAAGTTAAGTCCCTTTAAATGCCATAAGTGTGCTTTCATATATACAGCATGTATAGGTTGGTTTGTCATGCATGAAAATGGTACAGATGGATAGACTGAATTTTTCTGATAATTTTTCATATATAACTTATTTCAATCTGAGTTACGGTTGAATTTCTATGAATTTTAGAAGTTTTGGCTATTTTCTGGAATTTCCTAATTTAATTTAAATCCAGAAAATAAATAACTGCATCAGCACTGCGTCATGCTTGCGTCAGCAAGTCAACAGCGCTGAATGGGTCAAACCTGACGTGTGGGGTCCACACGTCAGTGACACAGTGTTAAACAGGGGGTTTACTAATCTAATTAAAAGATTAGGGCGCACTGGGCCCACATGTCAGTGTCAGGGGGATTAATCAGGCGGTGATTAGCGCTAAGCTAATCACCTGCCAGGCCGGACCCACGTGGCAGGGCTGAGGCGACGGGTTCGTCGCCGGCGACCACTGGCCACGGCGGAGTCCCCGCTGGAAGCCACGGGAGCGGCGACTGGGGGCACTAGGAGGTTGCCCGTGCTCCCGCGCATCCAGGGGAGCCAGCGAGAGGCTGCGGGGGCGGCGGAGCTCGCCGGAGCGGAGCTCGCGGCGGCGGCCGGAGTTGGGCCTCGGGCGGGATCGTGGCTGCAGCTTGCAAAAGACAAAGGGGAGAGGGGGATTCGAGGTGGGAGCTCAAGGGGAGTCCAGCTGAGGCAACGGCGGCTCGGGGGAGGCTCTGCAGGCGACGGACGGGCGGTGGAGATCCACGGCGGCCAGAGTTGAAGATGACGGCGGAGCCGGCGATACGGTGCGTCCCCAGTTGCCTGGCTCGTCGAGGACGTAGAAGACGTCGTGGCGGAGCTCTCGGGCGCGGAGAGTGGTCGAGGGGGAGGCGGTGGCTGCGGCAGTAGCGGGCGGCGGCAACGGTGGCGTTCGGCCGTGCGCGAGAGAGAGCGAGGGGAAGAGGAAATGGGCACGGGAGAGAGCGAGAGAGGTGCGGGGCGGCGCGTGGCGTCGCGTGGGGCATCCAGGCGATGAGGGGGAGGACAGGCAGGCAGGTGGCGTGGCGGCACGACCGTGCCCGCGCACTGGCCACACGCCTGGCCGACTCGCGCCAGGAGGATGACGGCGCTGGCGGGCTGGTCCAGCTAGGCCGCACAGAGCTGGGCCAGCACAGGAGCTGGGCCGCAGGTAAGCACAGGTAGGTTTTTTTCCATTTCTGTTTCTTTTCTATTTTTCTGACATTTGTTTGGTTTAATAAAAATAATAAACCATTTTATTTTCTTATGCCAACTTTTTTAGGGGCTAGTGGTATTATTCCAGAGCTCCTCAACAAATGGCATAATTTTTGGACAATATTATATATATAACAATATATATCTGAAGCAAATAATTACTACATTAATTCCAAATGCCCAAAATAAATATTTATGAGCTCCTAAAAATATTGGTTTGATTTTTATCTCTGTCCAATATTTTCAGAGAGAAAGATGAACATTTTCTTGGACCTTTTTGGAGCAATTTTTTATCTTGGTGATTTCCAGAAATGATTCTGAGGGTTTCACAAATCCCCACTTCAAATTTAAATGGAATTTAAACATGATGCACACATGACTAGCTAGTCTAGGTCATACCAGAACTAGGGATGTGACAACTCGCCCCCACTTGAAAGAATCTCGTCCCGGGATTCAGGGGACGATGGAAAGTAGGTGGGGTACTCCAGTCGAAGACGATCTTCTCGCTCCCAAGTAGCTTCACTCTCGGAATGATGAGACCACTGAACCTTGAGAAACTTGGTGTTCTGACGTCGGGTGACACGCTCTGCTTGATCAAGAATGCGAATAGGGTACTCTCGATATGTGAGGTTATCTTGGAAATCAACCGTTTCGTGGTCCACTCCGCGGATGGGATCCGAGAAGCAACGCCTGAGTTGAGAGACGTGGAAGACATCATGGACTCGAGAAAGATGTGGGGGTAGTTCCAACTGGTAGGCAACCTCTCCTCATTTAGCGAGAATGAGGAAGGGGCCAATATAACGAGGAGCCAACTTGCCCTTGATACCGAATCGATGGGTACCCTTTAGAGGAGTAACCCGAAGGTAAGCCTTGTCACCAACTTCATAAGCCACTTCCTTATGACGACGGTCATACTGGCTCTTTTTACGAGACTGGGCTGTTTTCAAATTCTCACGAATGATGTGAACTTGCTCTTCTGCTTCCTGGATCATGTCCGGTCCAAAGAATTGTCTTTCACCGGTTTCTGACCAGTTCAAAGGTGTTCGACATCTTCGTCCATACAGAATCTCGAAAGGAGCTTTCTTAAGACTGGATTGATAGCTATTGTTATAAGCAAACTCGGCGAAAGGTAGAAATTTCTCCCAATCCATACCAAATGAGATAACGCAAGCTCTAAGCATGTCTTCGAGAATTTGATTGACCCGTTCCACCTGGCCACTTGATTGAGGGTGGAAAGCGGTACTGAAGGAAAGATGGGTGCCCATGGAAGTTTGGAAACTCTCCTAGAAATGAGAAGTGAAAAGACTACCATGGTCTGAATTGATCTCTAGTGGAACACCATGAAGTGGCACTATTCAAGAAATATATAAGTCAGCGAGCTGACTAGAAGTGATACTCTCTCGAACATGTAGGAAGTGAGCCACTTTGGAAAGACGATCAATGACTACGAAGATAGCGTTATTCCCTTTCTTGGTCCTGGGAATGCCGGTGATGAAGTCCATACCAACTTTATCCCATTTCCACTCAGGAATGGCTAAAGGTTGAAGGGTGCCAGCAGGCCTTTGATGCTCTGCCTTAACGCGACAACAAACGTCACAGTTAGCTATGAACTGAGCGATTTCTCTCTTCATCCTAGTCCACCAGAACCTCTGGCGTAGGTCCTGATACATCTTAGTACTACCGGGATGAATCGTGAGAGGGGATTCATGCGCCTCCTTAAGGATCAATTGCCGAAGATGTTGCTTCTTGGGAACCTGGTTCTCGAAGAGAACAACACCTCGATCATCTATAGAGAAACTACCAGCAATACCCTTGGCAATGTTTCTCTTGATCCGGGTAATCCCCGTATCATGCTTCTGGGCTTCTATGATATGATCCACAAGAGTAGGCTTCGCCACCAAGGTAGAAAGGAATCCTTGAGGAGCAATGTGAAGGTTAAGCTTACAGAATTCCTCATGGAGAAGTGGTTGGCCCTGCTGCAACATAAGATTGTTGCAATAGGACTTACGACTTAGCGCATCAGCCAAGACATTGCCCTTGCCTGGGGTGTAGGTAATCCCTAAGTCGTAATCTGAGATCAACTCCAACCAACATCTTTGCCTAAGGTTCAAATCTGGTTGGGTGAAAATATACTTGAGACTCTGGTGATCGGTGTAAATCTCGCAACGTTTACCAAGAAGGTAATGTCGCCATGTCTTAAGAGCATAGACTATGGCTGCGAGCTCTAGATCATGTGTAGGATAATTCTCCTCATGTGGATGCAACTGTCGAGATGCATAAGCAATCACATGATGATCCTGCATAAGAATGCAACCTAGTCCCTGTCGTGAGGCGTCGCAGTAGATAACAAAGTCCTTCATGAAATCCGGTGGCACCAGTATGGGAGCAGAAGTCAGGCGTCTTTTCAGTTCCTAAAAATTGTACTCACACTGTGGGGACCACTCAAACTTTTTATCTTTCTTGAGAAGTTCCGTTAGAGGTTTGGCCACTTTGGAAAAGTTCTCAACAAAGCAGCGACAATAACTGGCTAGACCAAGGAAAATCCTAACTTGCTTAACCGTTTCAGGTGGAGTCCAATCAAGAACGGCCTGAACTCGCTCGGGATTGACAGCAATGCCCTTACCAGAGATCACGTGGCCCAGATAGGTCACTTCTGGCAACCAAAATTCGCACTTGGAGAACTTGGCATAAAGGCGGTGCTCTCTGAGTTTTTCTAGCACAAGTCTAAGATGTTCGGCATGCTCTTCCTCGTTCTTCGAGTAGATAAGGATATCATCGAGGTAAACCATGACGAACTTGTCTAAGTACTCCATGAAGATCGAGTTCATCAAGCGGGAGAAGGTAGCTGGAGCATTGGTTAGACCAAAGGACATGACGGTGTACTCGTACTGGCCATAACGAGTGACAAAAGCCATCTTAGGAATGTCCCCATTTCTAGTCTTGATTTGGTGGTAGCCTAACCTCAAATCCATCTTGGAAAAGACTGAGGATCCAGCGAGCTGATCATACAGGTCATTGATCCTCGGGAGCGGATACTTGTTCTTTATCGTGACCAAATTAACGGGACGATAATCTACAACCATCCGGTCCGTACCATCCTTCTTCTTGATGAAGAGAATGGGGCAAGCCCAATGAGAAGAACTAGGATGGATGAAACTCTTTTGCAAGGATTCATCGAGTTGATTCTTAAGCTCGGCTAGCTCTAAGGGTGCCATCTTGTAAGGTCTCCTAGAAATTGGGGCGGTTCCTGGGATAAGATCTATGACAAACTCTACATCCCTGTCAGGTGGAATACCTGGCAGTTCTTCTGGAAAGACATTCGGAAAGTCACGGATTACCGGGATATCCTGAAGGTCTGGAAGAGGGCTGGCATTAAGTGAATAAAGCTGACGCTTTGCAATTCTGGTGGAGACAGTGACTATCTTGCCAGATGGGTGTGTGAGCTGAACAGACCGGGTGTAACAATCAATCTTGGCATAATGAGCTTTCATCCAGTCCATACCCAAGATGATGTTAATATCTGAAGACTTGAGAGATATCAAGGAAGCTAGGAATACAAGTCTGTCAACATGTATTTCATTGCCATAACTTATCCTAGAAGTTTGCCATTTGGATCCAGGAGTTTGAATGAGTAGTGGGGAGGGCATATCACAAAATGACATGTCGTGGAACCGGGCATAACTTTCGGAAATGAAGGAATGAGATGCCCCAGTATCAAATAGAACCGAAGCTGGATGACAGTTTACAAGGAGTGTACCAAGAACGACATTTGGATCATCCTGAGCGTCTTTAGCTGAGACGTGATGCACACGTCCACATTCAGTGGGAGCTGACTTGGTGCTGATCATCTTGCGTGATGGCTTACCACGGCCAACAGACTTCTCGGGCTGGGGTGGAGCAACACGGGTCTGAGTGCAAATACGGGCGGTGTAGCCTGCCTCTCCGCACTTGTAACAAATCTTGGAGGTAGGACATGGACCCGCGTTGGCAGGCGGTCCACCAATAGGCCTGGGTGGAGCATACGGCTGAACTGGGTGAGGCGCCACATAAGATGGCCTCGGTGTATAACCGTGTGGAAGAGCAGAGTTCGGAATCCAAATCCGGCGCTTCTGAGAACTAGAACCGGAGGAAGAACCCAAATCATGGGTGTGCTTACGAGACTCCTCGTAGGTGAGCTGAGCTGTCTCCGCATTAATGGCCTTGTTCACAAGAGCCTGGAATGTATTGCAATGGTGCAGGTGGAGATCTCGACGCAACTTGGGGTTGAGACCCTTCCGGAACCTAGCCTGCTTCTTAGCGTCCGTGGACACTTCTTCTGTAGCATAGTGGGCGAGGTTCTCAAACTCTCTATTGTAAGCATCAACAGCCATCTTACCCTGGGTAAAACTACAGAACTCTTCTCTCTTGCGGTCAATGAGAGCCTCAGGAATGTGATGCTCGCGAAAAGCCTCAGTGAAATCCCTCCAGGTTGGTATCTGGCCAGCTGGAAGCATAGCCTCATAGTTCTGCCACCAAAGACTAGCAGGACCTTCTAGGTGATATGCAGCATAAGTGACCTTGTCACCTTCAGCTACGTTCGCAGAACGCAGCTTGTGTGTGATACTACGGAGCCAGTCATCTGCATTGAGTGGTTCAATGGAATGATGGAAGGTAGGTGGTTTCAAACCAATGAAATCATAGATGGTCGCTGACTCTTTGCACTGAGGTGCGGTGTTCTCCTCGATACGTGCTAACAAGCGGTTAGACTCATGCTTGTTCCTCTCCATCTCTAACATAAACTCTGACAACGAAGGCTGGTCGGGAGGATCCTCCTCATCCCTACCACGTCCGTGGTTCAGGCAACGAGCAACAGAACTTCAGTTAACTGACGACATCCTAGGAAGCGGAACCAAGGACGAGGTCAACAACAACTATAGGATGCAACATGTAGCACAAGGAAATCTAGTATCTCTCAAACTCCTAGAACAAATCCGGCAGCATAACGGCAGTAAAATGCTCAAAATGAGACATTCTGCAAAAGGCGGGGTTGCACCATACTCAACATCGTCACTCAAGGTTCTGAGATATTACTAAACAGGCTACACCGGAGGTACTCGAACTGGGATATGACTCTGATCAACCAATCCTAAGAGACTACAAAGTAGTAACACGTGATCCTAATAGACGGAAGAGAAAGCCTAGTTCCTTAACCCCGTAGGAAAGATAGGATGACTCAGATCAGAAGGCATGAGGTAAAAGGAGTAAAAAGAGCCTTACATTCCCTTCCACAATCAATTCCCTTATATAACTAAAGAATTTCTAGACTCAACTTCGACCAGGTTGGCTTGGAAATCCTACAGGCAGTCAGGCTCTGATACCAAAGCTGACGGGACCCCGATTCTATGCCACACCGATCTAGCCTGTAACACCTCATATCACTTTGCGGCCTCACGCACGGTATTCCCACGGGTGTCGCCTTACCATGGCCTGGGACCGTTTGCGCCTTTTGGCTCACATATATGATCGTGTCGCTAGCATCCATATGACAGAGAACCCAGGCTGACATGACTAGTCGTGAACCCAAAGTGGCACTAACTTACGGGGACAGGCATACATAAATCAACATCGAGCATGTCGGTCAGCAGCGTGCGAATCCAGGCTATAGCACTGGGCTAACAGGACTCCGGGAACCCGGGCTGTAGCAGGCTAGGCAGGACTCCAGATGTCACCACGTGACATTTCCCCGAAGGGACAGACACAAGAACGAAGTGAAAGACATGCCGGCCAGTCAAGTGTTCCGGAGCAGTAGTGCTGGGCTAGCAGGATTCCGGTGATCCGGGCTGTAGCGGACTACTATGGCTCATGGATGCACAAGACTACATTTCCCCATAAGAGAGGCCACCAAGGATAAACAACTAGGTTGTCGTATCCCACACATACCAAGCATTTCAAACATACACACAATATGCTCGATATGTGCAAATACAACATGGCATCACAACAAGACTCTACGACTCAGAGTATTTCTTCATTAGGCTCCGAGGAGCCAAGATATTACACACATGGGTCTCATGACCCAACATTCAGAGCATACAAGTCAAAGCACACGCGGAAGCTTAACATGTCTGAGTACAGACATCTACAAATGAAAAAGGCTGAGAAGCCTGACTATCTACCAGATCCTGCCGAGGGCACAAGATGGCAGCTGAGGTAACAAGCTAAACGTCGAAGTCCATGCGGAAATACTAGCGAGACTGAAGTCTCCGCTGCAAAAACATAAATAAAGCAACATGAGTACAAAGGTACTCAGCAAGACTTACATCAGATCCTATCATACATGCACTAGTATCAAGGAGGCACGGTGGGGTTCAGTTGCAGCAAGCCAGCTTGGACTCAGTGGCTAGCCTATTCTACGACTATGAGTAACTTCTTTGAGGTAAGAAAGTGCACACGAGTCCACTAATAACCACCTCAATACACCACTATGGATTCATTCCCGTCTCACTACGAGAAGCCATCCATAGCACTCACACTTATCTTGAGCATTTTAGAGTGTCCACTTCAAGTTGTCTATGTGCCACGTAAGCATCCAAGAAGTCCATGACCGAGGACACGGCTATTCGAATAGATCATGATAACCCTGCAGGGGTGTACTTCTTCACACACGCTCTCGCCACTTACCGCCATGTACACGTCATGTATCTCGGCAACCTTCAAGCGGAAGCCTGGTGAGGGAGTCGGCTACGACCTAACTAGCCACACAAGACTCTAGTCCAGGTTTATCGCCTATTCGGGTTCCATCCGCAAGGAGATCCGGCCGGGGTATCGCTCACGGCCCCAAACGATGTGTGCAGGGTTCCCAAGCCCACCTCGTCGGATGGATCTACGCTTGGTACACCGTGCCACTAGTGCCTAGTCTGTCCCAAGCCCACCTTGCCGGGTGCCACTTGGTAGACTACTAACACTACCTACAAACACCAGAAACTAATTGCAACTCCTGGACAGAGATCAAGTTGGTTAATAAGTCGAGAGGGGTCGAGTTACCGGAACCCAATGTGTGGTAGTAGCTAGTCATTGGACAACATACACAGAACCCAGTGCTTAAGGACGGTTCCAGTGAGACAACCCACCATGTACTCCTACATGGCCTCTCACCGCTACCTTTACCAAATCGTGTTCATACACTTAACTCTCAGCACCAGAACATATCGTAACACTCCAATTCATTCCCAATGAATCAGACCTGACACAACTCTAAGCAATAGCAGGCATGGCATGGTAGGAACACAACATGGCTCAATCAACTCCTACACATGCTAGTGGGTTTCAACTATTTACTGTGGCAATGACAGGTCATGCAGAGGAATGGGTTCAACTACTGCAGCATAAAGTAGCAGTTGAATCGTTGTTGTCCTAATGCAATAAAAGAGAGCAGGAGCGAGAGTAGGATTGTATCGGAATGAACAAGGGGGGGTTGCTTGCCTGGTAGATCAACAGAGGAGGCACTGCTTCACACGCAGGTACTCTCGAGCACTCTTCGGAGCAGGACCTATCGAGATGGAACGGTGTCGACAATCAATACACAAGCATATGCAACAATATGATGCATGATCATGGCATGTAGATGTGATGCTGTTTGAGTTAATGCAACTAGCATTCAACTTGGAAGAGGTCCATTTGAACCAAAGGTTCAAATGCAATTCTAAGTTAAGTCCCTCTAAATGCCATAAGTGTGTTTTCATATATACAACATGTATAGGTTGGTTTCTCATGCATGAAAATGGTACAGATGGATAGATTGAATTTTTCTGATAATTTTTCATATATAACTTATTTCAATCTGAGTTACGGTTGAATTTCTATGAATTTTAGAAGTTTTGGCTATTTTCTGGAATTTCCTGATTTAATTTAAATACAGAAATTAAATAACTGCATTAGCACTGCGTCATGCTTGCGTCAGCAAGTCAGCAGCGCTGACTGGGTCAAACCTGACGTGTGGGGTCCACACGTCAGTGACACAGTGTTAAACAGGGGGGTTTACTAATCTAATTAAAAGATTAGGGCGCACTTGGCCCACATGGCAGTGTCAGGGGGATTAATCAGGTGGTGATTAGCGCTAAGCTAATCACCTACCAGGCCGGGCCCACGTGGCAGGGCTCAGGCGACGGGGCTCGTCGCCGGCGACCACTGGCCACGGCGGAGTCCCCGCTGGAAGCCACGGGAGCGGCGGCTGGGCGCACCAGGAGGTTGCCCGCGCTCCCGTGCATCCAGGGGAGCCAGCGAGAGGCTGCGGGGGCGGCGGAGCTCGCCGGAGCAGAGCTCGCGGTGGCGGCCGGAGTTTGGCCTCGGGCGGGATCGGGGCTGCAGCTTGCAAAAGACAAAGGGGAGAGGGGGATTCGAGGTGGGAGCTCACGGGGAGTCCAGCAGAGGCAACGGCGGCTCGGGGGAGGCTCTGCAGGCGACGGACGGGCGGTGGAGATCCACGACGGCCAGAGTTGAAGATGACGGCGGAGGCGGCGATACGGTGCGTCCCCAGTTGCCTGGCTCGTCGAGGACGTAGAAGACGTCGTGGCGGAGCTCTCGGGCGCGGAGAGAGGTCGAGGGGGAGGCGGTGGCTGCGGTAGCAGCGGGCGGCGGTGACGGTGGCGTTCGGCCATGCGCGAGAGAGAGAGAGGGGAAGAGGAAATGGGCACGGGAGAGAGCGAGAGAGGTGCGGGGTGGCGCATGGCGTCGCGTGGGGCATCCAGGCGACGAGGGGGAGGACAGGCAGGCAGGTTGCGTGGCGGCACGACCATGCCCGCGCGCCGGCGACACGCCTGGCCGACTCGCGCCAGGAGGACGACGGCGCTGGCGGGCTGGTCCTGCTGGGCCGCACAGAGCTGGGCCAGCACAGGAGCTGGGCCGCAGGTAAGCACAGGTAGGTTTTTTCCATTTCTGTTTCTTTTCTATTTTTCTGACATTTGTTTGGTTTAATAAAAATAATAAACCATTTTATTTTCTTATGCCAATTTTTGTAGGGGCTAGTGGTATTATTCCAGAGCTCCTCAACAAATGGCATAATTTTTGGACAACATTATATATATAACAATATATATCCAAAGCAAATAATTACTGCATTAATTCCAAATGCCCAAAATAAATATTTATGAGCTCCTAAAAATATTGGTTTGATTTTTATCTCTGTCCAATATTTTAAGAGAGCAACATCAACATTTTCTTGGACCTTTTTGGAGCAGTTTTTAATCTAGGTCATTTACAGAAATGATTCTGAGGGTTTCACAAATCCCCACTTCAAATTTAAATGGAATTTAAACATGATGCACACATGACTAGCTAGTCTAGGTCATACCAGAACTAGGATTGTGACACGGTACTCGTTGGCAAGAGCCGCCAGAACCTTCGCCACCCTCTGGTCGACCTCCTGCTGGATCCTAGCCTCCCGAGCGGCGACGGTGTCCTCAACCGTGGCTACCTGGCGCTCCCTCATCTGTAGCTGCTCGAGCTCCAGGCTGTGCTCCAAGACCTCAAGCGCCAGCGCCTCCTAACGTTCCTGGACCTCCTGCCCATCAGAGGAGGCCACGCTCGGCGGTGCCGCCAGGGCAGCCCTACGCGCCTCGATCTGCCACTCAAGGATGGCGTTTGAAGCTCGAAGCTCCCGATGTCACTCCTCGGCCGCCTCAGGATGGCAGTCGGCGGCCCTGGCTTCCTCTAGAGCGCGGGCACAAGACTCGAGAAGCTGCAAGGGATACTGCAGCGCTTGCGCTGTCGCGCTCATGCTGAAGATGCCCGAGGTTGATGGCGACCTTCAACTGGTGCCACTCGTGCGCCAAGCGAAGATCCTCCGTCGAGGCGGGCATCGACATCGGCAAGCTCTCCTCCAAGCCGACACAGCGCGCCCATCACCTCCCGGAAAAGCTCATGCAGGACGGCGCTGCGCGCGCGGCCAAGCCCATCCTCCGCGCCGGGGGCTGTCGGAGAGGCGTGAAGCGGTTCGCCTGCCTCTGGCAGGGGGCTAGAGGCCAGTGCCTTCCCAGCCGCTCTCTGGGCCTCGGCGAAGGCGTTGGGCGACACGGTCTCATCGCTCGAAGATGAAGCCGACACTGGGGTTGCCCAGCCACTGGTGATGACCAACGGAGGACCCCTCGGCACGCCTCCTACACCCCATGCCCGACTGCGAAGGAAGGATGGTGGAAGCACAGGCTCACGGCCCCCCAGCAGCGCATCCACCTCTCGGGCCGGCCATGTACCTCGCGTGGGTGTATGGTGCAGGCGGCGCGGAATCAAGAGCGGGCCAAGGACTTCTGGGGGTAGCTTCCCAGGAGGTTTCGCCGCCGTAGCCGAAGGGAACCTGAGGAGCCATGGTCAGGAAAGGACGTGACACGCGGGAAATCACGAAGATAAGGTACTTACTCGTTTATGGCTATGTACTTCCTTTGCTTCAGCAGCCGGTAGGCATCACCACTGCAGCTCGGAGGCCCTTGCCTCTTGCGGAGTGCTTCAAGGTTCAGGCGAAGCTGGCCGAGGTTCGTGTGTGACTCTCAGCAGCTGGGGCACTTGATGGGGCTTCTTGGGCGGCAGCCTTAGGAACACCATGCCGCACTTGCCCGCTAGCCGCCACCTAGTGACCACTCGCCCGAGCTTCGGGGGCAACCGCCTCAGGAGCGTCGGGTCGCACCAGGTCTCCTATGGCTCCCTCAAGAGCGCTCGCCAAAGCTTCAGGAGCGGCTACCTCGGGAGCTCCTGACGACACCCTCTCCCCAGTAGTCGCCCCAGCGGTACCCGGTGGCGTTCGCCCCCCTGCATCCACGTCCGGGGCGCGAGCCGCAGGATCGACGAGCAAAGGAGCCATGAAGATGGGATTTTCGCGAGGCCCTTCAAGGCCCTCCAGGCGTAGCCCCCACTCGTCAAAAAGGGGCATCTGCCTCACGAAGTCCTCCTTGTTCGAGCATTGGTACAGGAGGCATCCCTCCTCTGGAAGTGCAGCTGGCGCTGAGTCGCCTGTCCGAAGCTCGAGCATCGCGCGCAGCGTCTTGGAAGGAAGCGTAGGCACCTGGAGCCTCATGGGGTCCTTGCTGCCGGTAAGGGCCCACATTGGGCGAGAATGACGCTGGAGCGGAGCAATGCGCCACCGGACGAACTCCTTCACCACCATCGACATCGTCACCCCGACCTTCTTCAACTTGGCCTGCCTAGACCAGACATGGGCAAGCCAACGGTCGACAAGCCTCACGTGCCCCCAGCCAGAGCTGGGCGCCCCCGGTACTCGCGGGAGCAGGAGCAGGGGCCTGAGTGTGCCGGCGCCCACATACACCCACTGCTTCCGGAATCCTCTCGTATCAGGGCGGAGCATGAAGTTGATGCCTGACCCAGCTGTCACCGCCATGGCTTGGAAGGCCACGCATCCGGAGCGCTGGCGGTCATCGACCAGGTGAAGCGAGAAGAAATGGCGGAACAAGGTGACGGACGGGGCAATGCCCACCATGGCCTCGCACAGGAAGGCGAAGACAACAAGGAGGATGATGGACCGGGGGTCCAGATGCAGCGCTTGGATTTGGTAATGCAAGATGATGGCATTGGAGAAATCAGAGAAAGGGGGGACCAAGACGGCCAAGAGAGCGTGAAGATGGAGGGGGATCTCGGTGGCTTCCATGTCGACCATGGCCCGGGAAGCAGGCCAAACCGTCGTCGCCCTCCACTCGTTGGAATCGGTGGCAATGGCTGGCCGGACCTTGTCCAATCCCTCCTGGTTGATCACCATCGACTGCTCGAGGGCGGGTTACATGACCAGTCGAGATTTGGTGGGAGCGCAGGCCTTTCCCTTCTTCTTCGACCTCGGGGCCATGGCGGAAAGGAAGGATAGGCACTGGCGCTGAATCTTGGAGGAAGGTTGCAAATTCGAAGGAAAGAGGACGTGTCAAGGGCGAGCACGGCAAGCGATGAAGATAGAGCGGCGCTAGCAACGGGTGGCCGCCAAGCCTGGCGGATATCAAGGCTGCATGGGGAAGTGGGGGCGCCCACGTCCCGTCAAGGGCCACCGGTCAACCGAGGCAGCAGGCGGTTAGGGCCTGCGGTGCTCCGCACTTGCCCTTTGGCTTCGCAGCGAAGCCAAGTCCAAGTGCGCCTTGGGCTCGGGGGCTACTGTCGGCGTCCTAGGAACGGGTGTACCCAGACTTACCTGCCTGCGGCCCACGGCGTGGCTCCATTGACGGCCTAGTATGGCCCACCTTTAGCATCAACAACTCAAGAACCTCTCAAGGGGCCAAGCCTCGCAAGGCGGATGACACCAGGACCTCCAGGAGGAGCAGCCTCCTCAGGCTGGCTCCTGAGGAGCGGAGATATCTAATCAAGCCTCACCTGGCGCGGTTCAGATGACATGAGCCATGATGACCAATGTCAGGCGGGCGACAACAAGCGCAGTGCAATAGATTGGTGCTAAAGAAGCAAGCGCAGGCGCAGAGTCCTGAGGAATCAGCCACAGGTTTCCATTGACATGCAACAAGACCAAGACCTCCAGGACGGCAGGATGGAGGTCATCGTCGAGCCCACCATGGCGTCACGACCAGAGGCTTTGCAGGCGAAGACTACTTTTGTCAAGATAAGATGTACTAGTTATCTCCCTTCGAATTTGGCCGTTGTGGGATCCCTTCCCGTCTCCATTTTGGGGGAAGAGGACCAAGGCCACTATAAATAGGACCTAACCATCACCATAGAAGAGGAGGGATCATTCAGATCATCCTCTCCCACACCAGCTCAAGAACACACCTCCTAAGGTCATTCTTTCACTGTACTAGTTCACCCTCACCCCATTGAGGCCTATCCACCACAAAGCAGGAGTAGGGTTTTACAGCGCAAGGTGTCCCGAACCTGGGTAAACTGATGTGTCCCATTTCCTTCCCGTTCGTCGAGCTTGGCCGTGGGATTGGCGAGTAGGCAGATTGAGGAGGTTGAGTTCTTCGCACGCACCACAGAGTTTCGAACCTCTCAAGGGTTTGCGGAGCCCGGAATCTGACAGTCAATCATCCATGGTTGACCCTTTTTGAATACTGCAGGGGCTGTTATTGATTGCAACAAAGGCAATGTCACTTTTCATGTTAATGGTAATGAGCATACGGTACACTTTCCAAAGAAACAACCCCAAGTTCATAGTATCAATTCTATTGGAAAGATTTCAACTATTACTATTGGAGGTTTTGAATTCCCTCTTCCTACCCTCAAAAAGAAATATGATATTCTTATTGTTGTGGATGTGCAGATCCCCATTGAGGTAACCTAGTGTTATTCGAAAATTCTCCGGTTTCATGTCATTCGGAAGAAGTTTGTTAATAAGACTTGATCAACCTTGTTAACGGATTCCTTTTGATGGACATGAGATCGATGAATTTAGAAAGCACAACTTTCTGTACCTACCTTTTACCTTCTATTATTTGGAATAAATAAAGCAAAAATTGTATTACTCGTTTGTTTTCTGAATTATCCGTGCAATACAAAATGTCCCAAAAATAAAAGTTCTCCAAATGCCCTGAAAATTTAGTATAATTTTGTATAGAATATTGAAGAATTTTTGGCACTGAGAACACACCTGGGGGCTGCACCAGTGGACCACAAGGGTGGAGGGTGTGCCCCCTGCCATGTGGGTTCCACGTTGGCCCCCCTCACGTATTCCAGCACCCACCCACTTCGTCTTCCTCCAGAAAAAATCATCCCGTTGCTCAAACCCGTGTTCCAGCTCATCTTGCTGAAGCTCCATTTGCGAAACTGTTTTGAGGGATTGTTCTTCGGTATGCGACTCCTCCAATGGTCCAATTAGTTTTTGTTCTAATGCTTTATTTATTGCAAATTTCTACTGCTGTGGTGACCTTGTTCTTGAGCTTGCATGTCAAATTTATATGGCCCAAAGTAGTTTTGATGCATGATATAGCCTCTAGGCACTTGTAGGAGTAGTTGATATCAATCTTGTTGAGTTTGGTTCACTTTTATTTTGAGTCACTAAAAATTTCATAAATTTTTTAGAGGAAGAAAAATGTTTACAAAAATTTACCAAGTTGGTTCCTCGAGGAAGCAACCCCCAAGGCTCGCGATACATGAACCGGATCTTGAACCACCAAGGGAAGCTCAAGTATGTCCTTGCGAATGGCCGTCGGATCAATTCATGGTTCATGCAGGTTTGAAGGAGGATTTGATGTGTACGTACAAAATGTTGAACTTGAGGGCTTTGTTTCATATAAGTGTCGTCAATACTCATACTGTCTTATTTGATCTATATGATAAATTGTATACCATGGACCTTGAAGATTTTAGTGATGCATGCAAAATTCCACTAGGGGACATTCTTAGTGAGCCTCGCAAAACTGAGTATAATGATTTCCTTGCTAGCATTACTGTGGGAGGAACTAGAAATATTACACAAGCTTCCATGGGGAGCATTCATTTTCCTGCCATACATTATTTTGCTCTCTTTATAGGAATATGCATTAATGGTAAACATGATCATAGCCACCTTTGTGCATTGGATCTTAGTGTCCTCAAGTGTGCGATAACGGGTGATAAACGATATAACTTGGGGGCTATTATTGCAAGGAGGTTACACCTTAATGCTAAGGATGGAGATTTCTTTGGTGGGATTTATGCCACCCGCTTAGCTAATTATCTCGGGGTACCCATAAAGGGGAATGACATTGACTTACAGCCTGCTTTCCTTGATTATAATGCTTTGGTACGCTACGAGTTTCTTGTGAGGAACGAATAGTCCCTCCTATACCGACTAATCTTTGACCGGTAGCACGCGGTCCACATTACCCTTCCTGCTCCTGCCTTCTTTAACTTTCAGGTAAAAGGCAAATATTTTATAACTAGGGAGGAGGCAAACAAGTATGAGAGAGAGGTGGAGGCCGCTCGCCTCCATGCTGCAGCCCTTCGGGCAGTAGCTGCCGCATCCCAGTACGACCCCGACTACAACTTTGGATATCCGCCAGGCCAGCCGTGGCCATAGACCAACTTAGGCCAAAATCCTAAGCTTGGGAGAGTACGTATTTCTCACCGACATTACATTCATGTCACACACTCATTCCAGTTGTCGGTGTTCATACTTTTGGGTTGTATTATCCATGCTAGTTTATTGTCTTTTTCCCGCTTTCTTATCGTGTGTTTGAAAAACTTTGAGAAAATCCAAAAATATTAGTTGTAGTTTCTTTTTAGTTTTCCTTTCCTTGTTTAGTAGTAGTATTAAACAAAATCCAAAAAGATTTCTCGTCCTTCTTTTTGCTTGTTGGGAGCTTTCCCTTGTAAATAGTTTTTTTCTCGTTCTTGTTTTACTTTCTTAGGAAAAACAAAATCTCCACAAACATTTTGGTGTGTTTCTTTGAAATTCCGTTTCCTTTCTTAATGTCAAGAGGAGAAGACCACGATGAAAATGTGGAGTGGCTCTCATATGCATTATTGTTGATCTAACATAGAGCCCATATTACGTTGTCTTCTCCTTCAAATAAATGTTTGCAGATTCCAGCTTAGTCCTATGCACTTGCACTCTTATTATTATCCACACCGTTCGGTCGTGCAAGTGAAAGGCAATAATGACGACATATGATGAAATGATTGAGATGAGAAAAAGCTGGTATGAACTCAACCTATTTTGTTTTTGCAAATATGGTTAGTTCATCGTTCTTGATTCAGCCCATTATGAATGAAACATGTTTGCAATGACAATTAGAGATTATAGTCACTGATACCATGCTTAATCAGCTAGGAGTTTATAATGGTTTACCTTGCATGCCAACATGCTTTTAAAATGGTTGTGATGTAGTATGATAGAATGGTATCCTCCTTTGAATGATTTGAGTGGCTTGACTTGGCACATGTTCACGCATGTAGTTGAATCAAAATCAACATAGCCTCCACGATATTTATGTTCATGGTGATTTATATCGTACTCATGCTTGCACTCAATGTTGGTTAATCTCAAGGCATGTTTATGACTGTTGTTGCTCTCTAGTTAGTCGCTCCCCAATATTTTGCTAGCCTTCACTTGTACTAAGCGGGAATACTGCTTGTGCATCCACTTCCATAAACCCAAAGTTGTTCCATATGAGTCCACCATACCTACCTATATGCGGTATTTACCTGCCGTTCCAAGTAAATTTGCATGTGCCAAACTCTAAACCTTCAAATAATAATCTGTTTTGTATGCCTGAGTCGCTAATGTCGCGACTGGGGGATGTCAGTATCTTCCATGCTAGGTGGGTTATTCTCACGATGAGTGTTGATTCACTTGTCATTCACGAGAAAATGGCTGGTATTCGGGATGCCTAGTTCCATGCTCAAATAAAATCAAAATATAACTTCAAACAAACTCCCCGGGACTGTTGTTTGTCTGGACGGTACCCATTGTTTCGGACCAGCCATGGAACGTGCTTGTTGGTGGAGGGGGTAGAAATTTTACCATTCTGTTTTGGAACCGCCTATAATGCATCTAGCTTGGAAGATACCGAGATCTCTTGGTTGTTATGTTGACAATAAAAGCATACGCTCAAAATATTATTCATCTCTGTTTCAAAAAGCTCAAGCTCTGGCACCTCTGCAAATGCCTGCTTCCCTCTGTGAAGGGCCTATCTATTTACTTTTATTGCTGATTCATCATCCTCTTATAAAAAGCACCAGTTACAGAGCACTACTTTCATTTGTATGCGTTGTTATTAATTGATATTGACTATGACTATGACTGGATCTCTTTTGCCATGAATTACAATGTCTAGTCAGTCCTTGATCTTCAGGGGTGCTCTGCATTTATGTTTTGCGGTCTCAGCAAGGGCTCGCGAGATACCATCTTGTTATATCATATCATGATTGTTTTGAAAAATTGTTGTCATTCGAGATTTATTATTATTACTCGCTAGCTGATTATGCCATTGATATGAGTAAATGTGAGACCTAAATGTTATTGAGAATATGGTTAGATCATAATCTTTGCTGAAAACCTGAATGCTTGCTTTACATATTTGCAACAACAAGATCAAACAGAGTTTGTAAAAGTTTTCTTTATCACTTTTAGTTTGTCAACTGAATTGCTTGAGGACAAGCAATGGTTTAATCTTGGGGCAGTTGATACATCTCCATCGTATCTACTTTTCCAAACTCTTTTGCCATTGTTTTGGACTCTAATTTGCATGATTTGAATGGAACTAACCCAGACTGGTGTTGTTTTCAGCAGAATTGCCTTGGTGTTATTTTTGTGCAGAAATAAAAGTTATCGGAATGACCTGAAACTTTACGAAGAATAATTTTTGGAATAAATTAAAAAATGTTGGCGAAAGAATCAACCAGAGGGGATCCACCGGTTATCCACAATGGTGGAGGGCGCCCCCCTAGGGCGCGCCCCCTGCCTTGTGGGTCCCCTGGACCTCCACCGACCTCAACTCCAACTCCATATATTCACATTCGGGGAGAAAATCAGAGAGAAGGATTCATCACGTTTTACGATACGGAGCCGCCGCCACCTCCTGTTCTTCATCGTGAGGGTAGATCTGGAGTCCGTTTGCGGCTCGGGAGAGGGGAATCCGTCACCATCATCATCACCAACCTTCCTCCACCACCAATTTCATGATGCTCACCACTGTGCGTGAGTAATTCAATCGTAGGCTTGCTGGACGGTGATAGGTTGCATGAGATTTATCATGTAATCGAGTTAGATTTGTTAGGGATTAATCCCTAGTATCCACTAATTCTAAGATTTATGTTGCCATGACTTTGCTATGCTTAATGCTTGTCACAAGGGCCCGAGTGCCATGATTTCAGATCTGAACCTATTATGTTTTCATGAATATATTTGTGTTCTTGATCCTATCTTGGAAGTTTTAGACACCTATTACGAGTTATGATTCGCATACCCGAAGGTGACAATAATTGGGATTCTTTTCGGTGATTACCGTAGTTTGAGGAGTTCATGTGTTCACTAAGTGTTGATGCTTTGGTCCGGTTCTCTACTAAAAGGAGACCTTAATATCCCTTAGTTTCCATTAGGATCCCGCTGCCACGGGAGGGTAGGACAAAAGATGTTATGCAAATTATTTTCCATAAGCACGTATGACTATATTCAGAATACATGCCTACATTATATTGATGAATTGGAGCTAGTTGTGTGTCCCCCTAGTTTATAACTATTGCATGATGAATGCCATCTGACATAATTATCCATCATTGATCCATTGCCTACGAGCTTTTCACATATTGATCTTTGCTACGTTACTTTGTTGTTGCTACTGTTACAATTGCTACAAAACTACTACTGTTACTTTTGCCACCCTTACCATTACTTCCATACTACTTTGTGAAGGAAATATGCCCTAGAGGAAATAATAAAGTCGTTATTTATATTTCCTTATATCATGATAAATGTTTATTATTCATGCTAGAATTGTATTTACCAGAAACTTAGTACATGTGTGAATACATAGACAAAACAGAGTGTCCCTAGTATGCCTCTATTTGACTAGCCCGCTAATCAAAGATGGTTAAGTTTCCTAACCATAGACATGTGTTGTCATTTGATGAATGGGATCACATCATTAGAGAATGATGTGATGGACAAGACCCATCTTTAAGCTTAGCATAATGATCGTTAAGTTTTATTGCTATTGCTTTCTTCATGACTTATACATATTCCTCTGACTATGAGATTATGCAACTCCCGAATACAAAAGGAACACCTTGTGTGCTATCAAACGTCACAACGTAACTGGGTGATTATAAAGATGCTCTACAGGTGTCTCCGGAGGTGGTTTTTGGGTTGGCATTGATCGAGATTAGGATTTGTCACTCCGAGTATCGGAGAGGTATCTCTGGGCCCTCTCGGTAATGCACATCACTATAAGCCTTGCAAGCAATGTGACTAATGAGTTAGTTACGGGATGATGCATTACGGAATGAGTAAAGAGACTTACCAGTAACGAGATTGAACTAGGTATGAGGATACCGACGATCGAATCTCGGGCAAGTAACATACCGATGGCAAAGGGAATAACGTATGTTGTTATTGCGGTTTGACCGATAAAGATCTTTGTAGAATATGTAGGAACCAATATGAGCATCCAGGTTCCGCTATTGGTTATTGACCAGAGATGTGTCTCGGTCATGTCTACATAGTTATCGAACCCGTAGGGTCCGCACACTTAACGTTCGATGACGATTTGTATTATGAGTTATGTGTTTTTTGGTGACCGAAGTGTGTTCGGAGTCCCGGATGAGATCACGGGCATGACGAGGAGTCCCGAAATGGTCGAGAGGTAAAGATTCATATATTGGAAGGTAGTATTCGGACATCGGAATGGTTTCGAGTGGTTCGGGTATTTTATGGAGTACCAAGGGGTTACCGGAACCCCCCCGGGGAAATATTGGGCCTACATGGGCCCTAAGGGAGAGAGAGTGAATCCTGCAGGGGGGGGCACACGCCCCCCTCCTAGAGATCCGAATAGGACAAGGAGGAGGGGGCGCAGCCCCCCTTTCCTCTCCCTCTCCCTCTCCTTCCTTTTCCCTCTGGTGAAGAAAGGAAAAGGGGGGGAATCCTACTAGGAGTGGAGTCCTAGTAGGACTCCCCCCATGGCGCATGCCTCCTAGCCAGCGGCCTCCTCCTCCCCTCCTTTATATACGGGGGCAGGGGCACCCCATAGCACATCAATTGTTCTCTTAACCGTGTGCGGTGACCCCCTCCATGGTTTACTCCTCCAGTCATAGTGTCGTAGTGCTTAGGCGAAGCCCTGGACGGATCACATCACCATCACCGTCACCATGCCGTCGTGTTGACGGAACTCTCCCTCGACCCTCTGCTGGATCAAGAGTTCCAGGGACGTCATCGAGCTGAACGTGTGTTGAACTCGGAGGTGCCGCATGTTCGGTACTAAGATCGGTTGGATCGTGAAGACGTTCGACTACATCAACCGCGTTAACCTAACGCTTCCGCTTTCGGCCTATGAGGGTACGTAGACACACTCTCCCCCTCTCGTTGCTATGCATCTCCTAGATAGATCTTGCGTGATCGTAGGAATTTCTTTTGAAATTGCATGCTACGTTCCCCAACAATGGCATCCGAGCCAGGTCTATGCGTAGATGATATGCACGAGTAGAACACAAAGAGTTGTGCACGATAATAGTCATACTGCTTACCACCAACGTCTTATTTTGATTCGGCGGTATTGTTGGATGAAGCGGCCCGGACCAACATTACATGACCACGTTCATTAGACCGGTTCTACCGACATGCTTTGCACGTAGGTGGCTGGCGGGTGTTTGTTTCTCCAACTTTAGTTGAATCGAATTTGACTACGGCAGGATCTTGTTGAAGGTTCAAACAGCACACTTGACGAAAAATCGTTGTGGTTTTGATGCGTAGGTAAGAACGGTTCTTGCTAGAAGCCCGTAGCAGCCACGTAAAACATGCAACAACAAAGTAGAGGATGTCTAACTTGTTTTTGGAGGGCATGCTGTGATATGATATGGTCAAGACGTGATGAGATATAAATTTTTGTATGATATGATCATGTTTGTAAAAGTTATCGGCAGCTGGCAGGAGCGTTATGGTTGTCGCTTTATTGTATGAAATGCAATCGCCATGTAATTGCTTTAATATATCACTATGCGGTAGCAATAGTCGTGGAAGCAATAGTTGGCGAGACGACAATGACACTACGATGGAGATCAAGGTGTCAAGCCGTGACGATGGAGATCATGACTGTGATTTGGAGATGGAGATCAAAGGCACAAGATGATGATGGCCATATCATGTCACATATTTTGATTGCATGTGTTGTTTATCTTTTATGCATCTTATTTTTCTTAGTACGGCGGTAGCATTATAAGATGATTCCTCACTAAATTTCAAGGTATAAGTGTTCTCCCTGAGTATGCACTGTTGCTATAGTTTGTCATGCCGAGACACCACGTGATGATTGGGTGTGATAAGCTCTGCGTTCACATACAACGGGTGGAAGCCAGTTTTGCACGTGCAGAATACTCGGGTCAAACTTGACGAGCCTAGCATATGCAGATATGGCCTCAGAACATTGAGACTGAAAGGTCGAACGTGAATCATATAGTAGATATGATGAAGATAGAGATGTTCACCATTGAAAACTACTCCATCTCACATGATGATCGGACATGGTTTAGTTGATATGGATCACGTGATCATTTACATGACTAGAGGGATGTCTATCTAAGTGGGAGTTCTTAAGTAATATGATTAAATTGAACTTTAATTTATCATGAACTTAGTCCTGATAGTTTTTGCATATCTATGTTGTTGTAGATCAATGGCCCGTGCTACCATTCCCTTGAATTTTAATGCGTTCCTAGAGAAAGCTAAGTTGAAAGATGATGGTAGCAACTACACAAACTGGGTCTGTAACTTGAGGATTATCCTCATTGCTACACAGAAGAATTACGTCCTGGAAGCACCGCTAGGTGCAAGGCCTGCTGTAGGAGCAACTCCGGACGTTATGAACGTCTAGCAGACTAAAGCTGATGAATACTCGATAGTTCAGTGTGCCATGCTTTACGGCTTAGAATCGGGACTTCATAGACGTTTTGAACGTCATGGAGCATATGTGATGTTCCAGGAGTTGAAGTTAATATTTCAAAGGATTGGTGGTACACCGCACCAGAAACTCTCTCCACCCCTTCATCAGAGGATTGGTGGCCGCTATCTGACTTCTACCCCCCTAGTCTGATTCTTTCTAGTAGGTTTTGACACCTCTTTGCTCTAAAAAGTATGTATATTAATACTCAGCTCTCTACCTTGTAATTATGGGGCCACACCTCCCCTGATCCTGGTGTTGCATTAATTTAAAAGTCAGTAGGAGCCTCTCCTACTGTCAGTGAGCTTTCAAAAAAAAGTTAATATTTCAAGCAAATGCCCGAGTTGAGAGATATGAAGTCTCCAACAAGTTCTATAGCTTCAAGATGGAGGAGAATAGTTCTGTCAGTGAACACATGCTCAGAATGTCTGGGTACCATAACCACTTGACTCAACTGGGAGTTAATCTTCCTAATGATAGTGTCATTGACAGAGTTCTTCAATCACTGCCACCAAGCTATAAAGGCTTCGTGATGAAATATAACATGCAAGGGATGGAAAATACAATTCTCAAGCTCTTCGCGATGCTAAAGGCTGCGGAGGTAGAAATCAAGAAGGAGCATCAAGTGTTGATGGTTAACAAGACCACTAGTTTCAAGAAAAAGGGAAAAGGGAAGAAGGGGAACTTCAAGAAGAATAGCAAGCAAGTTGATGCTTAAGGGAAGAAGCCCAAGTCTGGACCTAAGCCTGAAACTGAGTGCTTCTACTTCAAAGGGACTGGTCACTGGAAGCGGAACTGCCTCAAGTATTTGGCGGATAAGAAGGATGGCAAAGTGAAAGGTATATTTGATATACATGTTATTGATGTGTACCTTACTAATGCTCATAGTACCGCCTGGGTATTTGATGCTGGTTCTGTTGCTCATATTTGCAAAACGAAACAGGGGCTATGGATTAAACGAAGATTGGCTAAGGACAAGGTGACGATGCGCGTCAGAAATGGTTCCAAGGTCGATGTGATCGCCATCGGCATGCTACCTCTACATCTACCTTCGGGATTAGTTTTAGACCTAAATAATTATTATTTGGTGCCAGCGTTGAGCATGAACATTATATCTGGATCTTGTTTGATGCGAGACGGTTATTCATTTAAATTAGAGAATAATGGTTGTTCTATTTATATGAGTAATATCTTTTATGGTCATGCACCCTTGATGAGTGGTCTATTTTTGTTGAATCTCGATCGTAGTGATACACATATTCATAATATTGAAGCCAAAAGATGCAAAGTTAATAATGATAGTGCAACTTATTTGTGGCACTGCCATTTAGGTCATATTTGTGTAAAGCGCGTGAAGAAACTCCATGCTGATGGGCTTTTGGAATCACTTGATTATGAATCACTTGATGCTTGCGAACCATGCCTCATGGGCAAGATGACTAAGACTCCATTCTCCGGAACAATGGAGCGAGCAACTGACTTATCGGAAATAATACATACTCATGTATGCGGTCCAATGAGTGTTGAGGCTCGTGGTGGGTATCATTATTTTCTGACCTTCACAGATGATTTGAGCAGATATGGGTATATCTACTTAATGAAACATAAGTCTGAAACATTTGAAAAGTTCAAAGAATTTCAGAGTGAAGAGGAGAATCATCGTAACAAGAAAATAAAGTTTCTACAATTTGATCGTGGAGGTGAATATTTGAGTTATGAGTTTGGTCTTCATTGGAAACAATGTGGAACTGTTTCGCAGCTCACGCCACCTGGAACACCACGGCGTAATGGTGTGTCCGAATGTCATAATTGTACTTTATTAGATATGGTGTGATCTATGATGTCTCTTACCGATTTACCGCTATCGTTTTGGGGTTATGCTTAAGAGACTGCTACATTCACATTAAATAGGGCACCATCTAAATCCGTTGAGATGACACCATACGAACTGTGGTTTGGCAAGAAACCTAAGCTATCGTTTCTTAAAGTTTGGGGTTGCGATGCTTATGTGAAAAAACTTCAACCTGATAAGCTCGAACCCAAATCGGAGAAGTGCATCTTCATAGGATACGCAAAGGAAACTCTTGGGTACACCTTCTATCATAGATCCGAAGGCAAGATATTCGTTGCTAAGAATGGATCCTTTCTAGAGAAGGAGTTTCTCTCAAAATAAGTGAGTGGGAGGAAAGTAGAACTTGATGAGGTAGTTGTACCTTCTCTCGAATTGGAAAATGGCTCATCATAGAAATCAGTTCAGTGATGCCAACACCAACTAGTGAGGAAGTTAATGATGATGATCATGAAACATCAGATCAAGTTACTACCGAACCTCGTAGGTCAACCAGAGTGGTACCGTAATCCTGTTCTAGAAGTCATGTTACTATACCATGACGAACCTATGAACAATGAGGAAGCGATGATAAGCCCAGATTCCGCGAAATGGCTTGAAGCCATGAAATCTGAGATGGGATCCATGTATGAGAACAAAGTGTGGACTTTGGTTGACTTGCCCGATGATCGGTAAGCCATAGAGAATAAATGGATCTTCAAGAGGAAGACTGATGCTGACGGTAATGTTACAGTCTACAAAGCTTGACTTGTTGCGAAAGGTTTTCGACAAGTTCAAGGAGTTGACTACGATGAGACCTTCTCACGCATAGCGATGCTTAAGTCTGTCCGAGTCATGTTAGCAATTGCCGCATTTTATGATTATGAAATTTGGTAAATGGATGTCAAAACTGCATTCCTAAATGGGTATCTTAAAGAAGAGTTGTATATGATGCAACCAGAAGGTTTTGTCGATCCTAAAGGTGCTAACAAAGTGTGCAAGCTCCAGCGATCCATTTATGGACTGGTGCAAGCCTCTCGCAGTTGGAATATACTCTTTGATAGTGTGATCAAAACATATGGTTTTATACAGACTTTTAGAGAAGCCTGTATTGACAAGAAAGTGAGTGGGAGCTCTGTAGCATTTCTAATATTATATGTGGATGGCATATTGTTGATTGGAAACAATACAGAATTCCTGGATAGCATAAAAGGATACTTGAATAAGAATTTTTCGATGAAAGACCTCGGTGAAGCTGCTTATATATTGGGCATCAAGATCTATAGAGATAGATCAAGACGCTTAATTGGACTTTAACAAAGCACATACCTTGATAAAGTTTTGAAGAAGTTCAAAATGGATCAGTAAAAGAAAGGGTTCTTGTCTGTGTTACAAGGTGTGAAGTTGAGTCAGACTCAATGCCCGACCACTGCAGAAGATAGAGAGAAAATTAAAGTCATTCCCTATGCCTCAGCCGTAGGTTCTATCATGTATCCAATGTTGTGTACCAGACCTGATGTGTGCCTTGCTATAAGTTTAGCAGGGCGGTTCCAAAGTAATCCAGGAGTGGATCACTGGACAGTCGTCAAGAACATCCTGAAATACCTGAAAAGGACTAAGGATATGTTTCTCGTTTATGGAGATGACAAAGAGCTTGTCGTAAATGGTTACGTCGATGCAAGCTTTGTCACTGATCCGGATGACTCAAAGTCGCGAACCGGTTACGTATTTATATTGAATGGTGGAGATGTAAGTTGGTGTAGTTCCAAGCAGAGCGTCGTGGCGGGATCTACGTGTGAAGCGGAGTACATAGCTGCTTCGGAAGTAGCAAATGAAGGAGTCTGGATCAAGGAGTTCATATCCGATCTATGTGTAATACCTAGTGCATCGGGTCCAATGAAAATCTTTTGTGACCATACTGGAGCAATTGCCTTGACGAAGGAATCCGGATTTCACAAGAGAACCAAACACATCAAGAGACGCTTCAATTACATCTGCGATGAAGTCAAGGAGGGAGACATAGAGATTTGCAATATACATACGGATCTGAATGTTGCAGACCCATTGACTTAGCCTCTTCCACGAGCAAAACATGATCAACACCAAGACTCCATGGGTATTAGAATCATTACTATGTAATCTAGATTATTGACTCTAGTGCAAGTGGGAGACTGAAGGAAATATGCCCTAGAGGCAATAATAAAGTTTTTATTTTTATTTCCTTATATCATGATAAATGTTTATTATTCATGCTAGAATTGTATTAACCGGAAACTTAGTACATGTGTGAATACATAGACAAAACAGAGTGTCCCAAGTATGCCTCTACTTCAGTAGCCCATTAATCAAAGATGGTTAAGTTTCCTAACCATAGACATGTGTTGTCATTTGATGAATGGGATTACATCATTAGAGAGTGATGTGATGGACAAGACCCATCCATTAGCTTAGCATAATGATCATTAAGTTTTATTGCTATTGCTTTCTTCATGACTTATACACATTCCTCTGACTATGAGATTATGCAACTCCCGAATACCGGAGGAACACCTTGTGTGCTATCAAACGTCACAAAGTAACTGGGTGATTATAAAGATGCCCTAGAGGTGTCTCCGAAGGTGTTTGTTGTGTTGGCATAGATCGAGATTAGGATTTGTCACTCCGAGTATCGGAGAGGTATCTTCGGGCCCTCTCGGTGATGCACATCACTATAAGCCTTGCAAGCAATGTGACTAATGAGTTAGTTACGGGATGATGCATTACGGAACGAGTAAAGAGACTTGCCGGTAATGAGATTGAACTAGGTATGAGGATACCGACAATCGAATCTCGGGAAAGTAACATACCAATGACAAGGGAATAACGTATGTTGTTATTGCGGTTTGACCAATAAAGATCTTCATAGAATATGTAGGAACCAATATGAGCATCCAGGTTCCACTGTTGGTTATTGATCGAAGATGTGTCTCGGTCATGTCTACATAGTTCTCGAACCCGTAGGGTCCGCACACTTAACATTCATTGACGATTTGTATTGTGAGTTATGTGTTTTGGTGACCGCAGTTTTGTCAGAGTCCCGGATGAGATCACGGACATGACGAGGAGTCTCGAAATGGTCGAGAGGTAAAGATTCATATATTGGAAGGTAGTATTCGGACATCGGAATAGTTTCGAGTGGTTCGGGTATTTTACCGGAGTACCGAGGGGTTATCGGAACCCCCGAGGAAATATTGGGCCTGCATGAGCCCTAAGGGAGAGAGAGAGGGAAGCCCGTGGGGGTCGGGGGGGTGGCGTGCACCCCCTCCTAGGGAGTCCAAATAGGACAAGGAGGAGGGGGCGCGGCCCCCTTTCCTCTCCCTCTCCCTCTCCTTCCTTTTCCCTCCAGTGAAGAAAGGAAAAAGGGGGGAGAATCCTACTAGGAGTGGAGTCCTATTAGGACTCCCCCCATGGTGTGCGCCTCCTGGCCGGCCACCTCCTCCTCCCCTCCTTTATATACGGGGGCAGGGGGTACCCCACAGCACATCAATTGTTCTCTTAGCCATGTGCGGTGCCCCTCTACACAGTTTACTCCTCCGGTCATAGCGTCGTAGTGCTTAGGCGAAGCCCTGCACGGATCACATCACCATCACTGTCACCACGCCGTCGTGCTGACGGAACTCTCCCTCGACCCTCTTCTCGATCAAGAGTTTGAGGGACGTCATCGAGCTGAACGTGTGCTGAACTCGGAGGTGTCGTACGTTCGGTACTAAGATCGGTTGGATCGTGAAGACGTTCGACTGCATCAACCGCGTTAACCTAACACTTCTGCTTTCGGTCTACGAGGATACGTGGACACACCCTCCCCATCTCGTTGCTATGCATCTCCTAGATAGATCTTGTGTGATCGTAGGAATTTTTTTGAAATTGCATGCTACGTTCCCCAACACTTTGCTACTAAATACTTTGTTGCAGATATTAAGTCTTTTAGGTGTGGTTGAATTGACAACTCAGCTGCTAATACTTGAGAATATTCTTTGGCTCCCCTTGTGTCGAATCAATAAATTTGGGTTGAATACTCTACCCTCAAAAATTGTTGCGAGCCCCTATACTTGTGGGTTATCACTATGCCACACTCTTTCTGGAGCACTTTCTTCCTTGAGGTTACTTCCTCAAGAGCAACAAAGTCCTCATCCTCACTTTCTGAGGTTCTCTTCTTCCTTGTTCTTGTGGCAGCTTTAGGCAGATTGCTTGGAGTGCTTCTCCTGCCCTCATCATACCTTCCACTAGGGCTTGTGCCCTCACTGAGATTAACCTCTTCCTCTGACTTGTTCTGGCTGTCACTTGAATCAGACATCTTGCAAATCAGACCCTGTGATTAGATAGGTATGGGCAGAGGGGATGAGCATCACAAAAAGCAGAAGGTTTTTCAAAAAAATTGAATCAAAACTTTAGTTTTAGTTTTCTGCAGAAGGCATTTCGGAGCTACCGATATGAACATGTCGGTGACACCGAAGCATTAACAGAGTCTAAACACACAAGTCGGTCAGACCGAGTAGTGGTTCGGTGGCTCCGAGATGCTAGGGTTTCACAGAGATTCTACTATCGGTCTAACTGATTAGTACATTTCGGCGGCACCGAGTTGTACTTAGTGCAATGGCCAGAGCCAATTGGTGGTACCGAAAGTTTCATTTTAGTCGGTCCGAGATGAGTTCGGCGGAAACCTAACCCTAATTTTTTTCTTGAAATCTAATCTAATGGAACTTTTCAGTGGATAGAATGATTTCAAACATGGAAAGATACATGGCATTATCCTTGTGCTTAGAATTGGAAGGGGATAGCACGAGGAGATCGACTCGTAACCTAATTCGGCGACGATCCTGTATGGCGGCAACGGCGGTGTAGATTCCCATTGACGGCGACAGAGACCTGCGGTGAAGGCACATAGGCGAATACGGCGATGATCCGGAGACCTAGGGGGCGGTAGCAATGGGGCGCGGGCTCGAGTGGTTTGAAGAAATTTTCAACCGTACGGGTCCGCTGAATATATACCCATGTGGTGCAGGTGGCACCAAATGGAATGTTTCGGTGGCGTCGAGATGCAAAACTATGTGCAGTTATTGCAACTCGGTGGGACTGATTCATTCTAATCGGTATCACCGAGATGAAAACCTAGATATGTCTAGTGCTTTCGGTGTGATCAAGTTGGAATTGTTGGTCTGACCGAAATGCACAAGAAGGTTTTGGAAACCAGCCCTTAAAGAATCGGTGGCTCCGAGTGCTCCTCACCTGGAGGGTCCGAACAAGACTTGTTCAATTTTTTGTGATCTAGCATGAATAGAGTTTGAGACGAGAAAAGCATAGATAGCTAGAGAAGGTTCTTAGGCATTCTTGTCCATCCATTTGGCCAATGAAAAGCAAGACAATCAAACCAACAAATGGATGTCCTTGAATGGAGAAATTATGCAACCAACATGCTCACACAATAAGATAGCAAATGAAATATGTGGCAAAGCATGCACAAACAATTCTAGCGTCTATCAAGCAATTGGCAATGACTAGGTCATCTATACATGAGTATATTGACTTTGGAGTCAAATGAGAACATTTGATCTTAGGTCATACTCATCGTTTAATGTGTTCACATGATTAGAGTTGCTTTAGCTCAATTTTTTAGAGCAAACCTCCCCCTAGATGTGATATCCCCCTAAGAGGGATGAACTAACCTTGGGTTTTGTTGATGATGACTTCATGTAGATAGTGAAGATGCGGATGCTCTATGTTGATGTAGATCATTTGGAGCAAACCATTGGAGTGTTGCACTTTCAATACCTACACGGGTTTGTCCCACAAGGAACATACAAGGATATCCATAGACATAGAGTGAATTGCACATATGATGATGTCCGTTAAAGCATTAGGTTACCTTGTCCCTTGTCTTACCAAGAAGAGGGTTTGTGACTCCATGAACTAGTGCAAGATATGAAAGTTGATTGCACAAGTCCTTGCCAAAATGAATATGACTGAAGTATGTTAGCGGAGTTACTCTCAAGAATACACTAGTTCTTTTTCTTTGGGATCCACATCAACTTGATGGGAATCCTTGGAGTTGTAGTTGAACTTGATGATGTAGAGCTTGACGTAGTCTTGGGAACCCACTTGACCATGGCCTTAGGAGCTTCTTCAAATAACTCAATCTCTTCTTGAAGCTAGTCCTTGCCTTTTAGCTTGTGGTCTTGTGGTGGAAGATCATGTTGAGCTTGTGTTCCCTTGAAAGAAGTGGGATCATACTGTCACGCCCAATATGCGATCCTATCCGAGAGAAACTCGAAGGTCCCACCAAGGATAGAGCCGCATATTGAAACGCTTTTGCAACCTGGATATCATTACATCGTACCATTACATAATAGTTGGGAATACATACAAAGGCATACAATGCGACAAGAATACATCAAACATCATACATGATATCAACATTCGACTACGGATGAAACACAAACAGAAACTCAAACGACATCCACCCTGCTAGCCCAGGCTGCCGACCAGGAACCTATCCCATGATTGACAGAGAAGTAGAAGAACTCCAAAACAAGTAAATATCGCTCTCGCGTCATGATCATCACATTACCTGTACCTGCAACTGTTGTTGTAATAATCTGTGAGCCACGAGGACTCAGCAATCCCATTACCATGGGTATCAAGACTAGCAAAGCTTAATGGGAATGGGAGGGATAAGTGGTGAGGTTGCAGCAAGCGGCTAAGCATTGTATGGTGGCTAACTTACGAGTACAAGAGTAAGATGAGAAACTACACAAAGGGTCGCAAACTAGTAATGACCAAGAAGTGATCATGAACTAGTTCCGTTCAAACATAACCGCATCGCGTTCTCTTCTCGACTCACTCGAAAAGAGACCGTCACGGTTACGGATGCGGTTGGTGTATTTTATTTTGAATCTGGTGTCAAGTTCTCTACACACAGGATATTAAAAATTCCCATCTACCACATAACTGAAGGCACGGCTCTCAAAAGTTTAAACCCTGCAGGGGTGTCCAAATTTAGCCCATGACAAGCCCACGATCCACGGAGACAATCCTCCATCTCGGGACCCTCCGATCAGACTCGGAATCCCGGTGCACAAGACATTTCGGCAATGGTAAAACAAAACCAGCAAGACCTCCGTATGTGCCGACACCTTGACAGTAGCCGCGCGTATCTCGTCTCAGGCCATGATCAGATGGGTTAAGCTACGAGTAAAACTGGCCCTTGAGTTTCCCCGAGGTGGCCTCGCAGGCTGCCCGGTTTGGACCAACACTCATGAGGAGCACTGGCTCGAGTCGTAAATTAAGTCCTCGGGGTCCGAAAAGTCCCGATGCAAGTTTTAGTTGTTATTAGGCAAATGGTTGTCGGATTCAGAGTTCCGCAGACCCTTGAGAGGTTCGAACTCTGGGGTGCGCATGAAGGACACTTTCTCCCCAGCCTGCCTACCCAACGATTCCACGGCCCAGCTCATCGAGCCACAAAGAACACGGGACACAGAAGTTTATACTGGTTTGCACCACTGCGTGGTGTAATACCCTACTCCAGTGTGGTGGTGGATTGCCTCAAGGGCTGAGGATGAACTAGTACACTGGATGAATAACCTCCGGAGAAGAGGTGTTCTGGAGCTCGATGAGCTAGTGGGTGTGAGGGTGGAATGGATCCGATCCAAGATTCCTCCCCTCCTACGGTGGTGGCTAGTCCTATTTATAGAGGCCCTGGTCCTCTTCCCAAATGTAGGCGGGAAGGGATCCCACAATGGCGATTTTTGAAGGGAGACAACTGGTACTAGCTATCCTGACAAAAGTAGTCTTCGCATGCCAAAGGCTCTAGTGGTGATGCTGCTGTGGGCTCCACGATGACCTCCGTCCTGCCGTCCTACTAGTCTTGATCTTGTTGCACCGATATGGAAACATTTGCCTGATGCCTCGGGACTCCTCGCCTGTGCTTGCCTCTTTAGCGCCAAAGAGGAAACTGGTACACTGCGCCCGCTGGCGCCCGCCTGGCCTTGGTCGTCATGGCTCACGTCACGCGAACCTTGCGAGGAGCCCCCTGCATAGATATATCTGCTCCTCGGGAGCCAGCCTAGCGAGGCCGCCCCCAAGGAGGTCTTGGTGTTGTCCGCCTTGCGAGGCTTGGCCGCTCGCGAGGATCTTGAGTAGTTGCTGCCGAAGCTGGGCCGTACCGGGCCGTTGGTGGAGCCACGCTGTGGGCCGCAGGCAGGAAAGTCTTCGCAGGCGACCGGAATGTGGGCGACCTCGAAGTCAATGATCTCGGTGCGGTAGTTTTCGCGCTTGCCGAAGGTGACCGGGAGGCGGATCTGCCCTATCAGGGTGGTGAAGCCGTCGGTCACTCCTGAGAAGGGGTTGGTCGGCTGCAGCTGATCATATGGCACTTGGAGGCGGTCGAACGTATCGATGGAGAGAACGTTGAGTCCTACACCGCCATCGATGAGGGTCTTGGTGACAAGGACATTGCTGATGATGGGCGAGCAAAGCATCGGGAGGGCGCCGGCAGTTGCCGCGCAATTGAGCTGGTCGGACGAGCTAAAGGTAATGGTGCACTTGGACCACCTGAGTGGGCACGTGGCCTCGAGCCTGGGGAGGGCCGCATTCACCTCACGAGCAAACTGCTTGAAGATGCGCTGGGAGGCTAGGGCCTGAGCACCACAAAGATGCGGGCGATGGCGCGCGGCTCCTGGAAGCCCCTAGCCGCCTCGTCCTGGTAATGGTCGTCGTTCCTCCTTGGCGGTGGTGACAGCGGAGGGAGGCCAGCCTTACCTTGAGGACGGTCCTCACGAGGCTGATCCCTCTAGGCGCCCTCGCGAGGCTGGTCCTGCCAACAGTCCTCATGAGGCTGGTCGCGCCACTCCTGGCGGGGGCCGCAGTCGTCCCAGCATCCTCCACTTCGTCCTCCTCCTCGGCCGTAGCCTCGGTCATTGCGCTCGGGGCATCGACCGAAGCGCCCATTGCGGATGGCCCTGAGCTCATGATAATCGTTGGTGTTGTGGCTGTGTACATTGTGGAAGACGCAGAACGGATGGCTGCCCTTGGACGACTCCGGGTGGTCACAACCGCGCTTCATCTCTGGTTCAGCCGCGAGCACGGCCGCTCCCTTGCGCTTCACATCCTTGGTCTTGACCTTCTTGTCTTCTGGGTCGGCAGCTGGAAGCTCGAGGAGGGAAAGGCGCCCTTCCTCAGCTCTCGCGCACTTGGTCGCCATGTTGAACATCTCCATAGCCGTGCATAGGTCCTCGTGTATGGGGAGCTCCTCCTTCATCTTGACATCGCGGATGCCATTAGAGAACACGGAAATGATGGCCTCGTCCGTCACCTTGGGGATCTTGAGGCGAACGTTGTTGAAGCATTGGATGTACTTCTGCAGGGTTTCCCCCGGCTACTGCTTGATGCGCCACAAGTCACCCGCGGCCGGCGGGCGGCCGAGAGTGCCCTGGAAGTTGGCGGCGAAACGCTCGCGCATCTCTCCCCAGGAGGAGATCGATCCCGCGGGCAAGTTCAGGAGCCACGAGCGCGCGCCGTCTTTGAGAGCCATGGGAAACCAGTTCGCCATGACTTTCTCGTCGTTGTTGGCTGCCTCGATGCTCAGCTTGTAGAGCTGCAGGAACTCAGCATGGTCGAGGGTGCCGTCGTAGCGCGGAGGTAGGCCGGGCTTGAACTTCCCAGGCCAGACGATGCTGCGCAGCTCGGGAGTGAAGGCATGGCAGCCTGCTGTAGTCACTGGAGCCCGTCGTGGAGGCAGAGCCTGGTCTTGGTACCCACGCGCCACCACCACAGGAGGCGCACGGTCTTGACGTGGTGGTGCTGGGAGTGCAGGAGCATCTTCTTGCGGCCGAGGGACCTCCTGGCATCTTCCTTCTTCACGCGCGGGCGCCCTGCGCGGTGGGTCGCGCCGCGGGGCTGCGCGTCTTGGTGCGAGGGCGACGTCTTGACACGGAGGTGGTGGAGGCGCTCCGTGGGCCACGTCGCCCGTAGCAGGAGGCAGACGAGGCAGCGAGAGGGATGGCGTAGGAGAGCCCCCAGCGGCGCTGACGAGCTCGGCGACGCGGTCCAGCCAGTCCTCGTAGAGGTTCTCGACGGGGCGGTAGCGCAGGAGCTCGCGCGCCATGAGCAGAGCAGCATGTGCGTCCGTGGGCCCGCGGCGAGCGTGGGACGACGAGACGGCCGGAGTCAGCGATGGGGTGGCGGTGCGTCCGTCCCACCACATAGAGGGGTTCAGTGATGAAGCCTGATGTTCGTTCCCCGCCGGGCTGGTGGCGGCGTTGGCAGCAGGTGATGGAGAGCGACGGGGAGGCTCGCCGACAGGCGCCGTCTGGGCGACGCGAGCGTTGAGAGAGGCTCGGCACTCAGCACGGGCTCGACCAGCATCAGCCATGGAAGCGGTGGAGGGGTGGTGTGCGGATCGACGGAGGAAAAGCTTCGGCGAACCCCTACCTGGCGTGGCAAATGTCGGATTCAGGGTTCCGCACACCCTTGAGAGGTTCGAACTCTGGGGTGCACACGAAGGACTCTTTCTCCCCAGCCTGCCTACCCAAAGATTCCACGGCCCAGCTCATCGAGCCCTAAAGAACATGGGACACCGAGGTTTATACTGGTTCAGGCCACCGCGTGGAGTAATACCCTACTCCAGTGTGGTGGTGGATTGCCTCGAGGGCTGAGGATATATTAGTATAGTGGATTAACAGCCTCCGGAGGAGAGGTGTTCTTGAGCTCGATGAGCTAGTGGGTGTGAGGGTGGAATGGATCTGATCCAAGATTCCTCCCCTCCTACGGTGGTGGCTAGTCCTATTTATAGAGGCCCTTGTCCTCTTCCCAAATGTAGGCGGGAAGGGATCCCACAGCGGCCAATTTTGAAGGGAGACAACTTGTTCAACCTATACTGACAAAAGTAGTCTTTGCGTGCCAAAGGCTCTGGTGGTGACGCTGTTGTGGGCTCCGCGATGACCTCCGTCCTGCCGTCCTGCTGGTCTTGGTCTTGTTGCATCGATATGGAAACCTTTGCATGATGCCTCGGGACTCCTCGCCTGTGCTTGCCTCTTTAGCGCCAAAGAGGACACTGGTACACTGCGCCTGCTGGCGCCCGCCAGGCCTTGGTCGTCATGGCTCACGTCACGCGAGCCTCGTGAGGTGCCCCCTGCGTAGTTATCTCCGATCCTCGGGAGCCAGCCTAGCGAGGCCACCCCCAGGGAGGTCTTGGTGTCGTCCGCCTCGCGAGGGTCTTGAGTAGTTGCTGCCGAAGCTGGGTCATACCAGGCCGTTGGTGGAGCCACGCCGTGGGCCGCAGGCAGGCTAGTTTGGGCACCCCCATTCCCAGGACACCGACAATGGTAAAACCAATGTTGGGCCTTGCTGGAAGAGTGTTATTCAAAGCGAACTGTCAAGAGGGGCCCATAAACCCTCACCGTGTTAGGGACGCAAAATCAAGGAACATTGTACCGGTATGACGGAAACTAGGGCTGCAAGAGTGGAACAAAACACCAGGCAAAATACCAAGCCTTCCACCCTTTACCAAGTATATAGATGCATTAATTAAATAAGAGATATTGTGATATCCCATGATAACCATGATATCCATGTCCCAACATGGAACAACCTGCAACTGCACCTACTACTAGCAACGCTATAAGAGGGGCTAAGCAAAGCGGTAACATAGCCAAACAATGGTTTGCTGGGATGGTAAAAAGGTTAGAGGCTGTTTCATGGCATATTGGGAGGCTTGATGAACAAGTGGTAGGTAGCGCGACATAGCGATAGCATCGGGATAACTAGCATAGCAAAGATAGTAGTGAGATCCAAGGTGACGGTCATCTTTCCTGAAATCCCGCTAGAAAGAAGATCGAGTCCATGAAGAAGATGAACGGCGTAGACGAACCAAGCGAAGTCGAACGAATCCTCACGATCGCAACGAAACACGAACTATCGAGAAGAAGCGCAACCGAAAAGAAGAAAACAACATGGTAAACACGCAACACATAAATATGACATGATGCTCAACCAAGTATGATGCATGACAAGGCTACATGATGCTACTCATGGCATGAGATGATGCATATAAGAACCACACATCAAAGCAAGTTTAAATGAGGCCGAACTCAACATACAACAATTCCGGAAACTCCCCATATGCAAATTTCGAAATTGGTCCAGATCTGAATAACACATTATGTTGAATTTGTTAAACAGCAAGTTAAAGTACACCATGATGATCTACGCGTCTTTCTAGTCAAGTTACATATAATGTTCATTTAATTCGGAGCTACGGCCTAGAAGATATGAGCAAAACAAGTTAAACATGGCATTGATGCAAATGCAAGCAAAACACAATCACAAACACATCAAAACATGTATGCAACATGGCATGATGAAATTACATGCAAAACCAAGCAAGTTTCATGTAGAGCATGCTCCAAACGGAGCCACGGTTCCACACATACATTCAATACAAGTTTGAAACACAATCTGCACAAAACAGCAACTAAGCACTTTGCAATCAAGGAAACAACATGCTACAGGAAACATATGGACACAAACTTGATATGCACTTAATTAAAGATGACATACTTCAAATATCATCAAGCTTCAGATTCATAGGCATCAAGATCATACCAATATGATCAATGCAAAAAGCAACTTTATAACACAGATTATGACTTGGTGAAAAACAGGGAATACATGTGAGCAGGAATAACATGTTGACACGTTCGAGGCAAGAAACAAATATGTTAAAGTGCAAGATCATAGCAACCAAAAGCATGGAATTAAAGTACAGGTCATACATGGCAAAACATGATTACTAAGAATCTCCAGATAACCCCTAGATCAATGGCATTCATCAAGACAAGATTGCAAGTCATAATAGATTCTGAGACTTGGTGAAAAACAGAGCAAGCTGAAAACATATTCATGATGCATACTTTGAGACAACAATAGTATATGCTACAGGAACATCTCATGGCATCGGAGGGCATGAAAAGCATGTACATGTCAAGCTCTACAAAACATGGTCACTGAGCTACTGCCAGAATCCAACAAAACATGCTCGGAGCTTGGCCTTGATGACGGCCGCGACGATGCTGAGGGCGAGCTTGCTCTCGGCCACGGTCGTGGCTCGTCCAGCAGTGGCAGCTCCTCCTCCAGCGAGAGCACCAGCAGTAGTGGCTACGACCAGCCACCACGTCGCCGGGCTCGCTTCGAGGACGGTGGCGGGTCATCCCGTCGCCATGCTCCGGTGAAGCGCAAAGAGGGCTCTGGCTGAGTCCGGGAAGCCCATGGAGCCAGGAATCGTGCTGCTGCGGCCGCGCGGGCTGCTTTTGTTTAACCTTTCCTTTCTTCCTGCACTTGAAAAAAGTAGGGGGGCATCGCAGGGGCGTGTAATGAACCATGGTACTTTATGACATTATGCTATGTTTATCGTTCTCATGTTATGCCACGGTGTTCGTGCTCCGCGTAGATACAGAGAGTAACCTAGCTCGATACGCTTGGGGTAGCCTCCCTTTGGAATCTGGTGAGGCCTCCTTGCCGCCGACCCTGGGGCCACTGGCCTCGTGAGATGTCATAAAGCTGTGAGTTTTGTTAGAAAAATCCATCGGGCGCCTTGTTCTTCCTCGCGCGAGCCCTCAGGTATGCAATCGTGGCTTAATGCATCATGTCACGGTCCCCGGGGGCACGGACCTAAGCGGGTGCGCAAATCTTGGGCTTATTCGAGGGCGCCTTGTGAAGATCAAGGAAGCCGAAGCTCTGGCGTGACAGGGCTTTGGCGAGGTGTGTTCGCGGTGTGGGCTGGCCCAGCGCACGGGCACACCTGCCCAGCCCCCGCACGAGGCGCGTGAGGGAGAGCAACGGGCAACTGCCGTTCTAAGGGCGAAGAAGCAAGCGAAGTAAAGGAGAAAATCCAGCTAAACACTCGAGAAATGCCAGAGCTCCAAATTCCACTAAAAGGTTGCAAACCAACTACAGAAAGCAAGTGAACGGCCGCGTCTGGCTCCTAGTCTAGTCTTCTCAACAACGCGGAGCGAAGTGCTGCCACTAGGACGTGGGAGGGAGCCCCCGAGGCCGGAGGGCGGCACTCTGGAGACTCCGGGGCGTGTACAGCCCCACTCATTATTACGCGAGAGTGTCACGAGCGGAGACCTTCACAAGCACCGGGCCTTGCTACCTGTGTAGAACTTCCGGAGGTGCTGGATGTTCTAGGCGTTCTGGATGGGGATACCGTCCTGCGTATCCAGGCGCGTGGCGCCAGGCCTGGAGATGCGAGCGACCCTAAACGGGCCCTCCCACATGGGTGAAAGCTTATGCAGCCCTTCCCTGGAGAGCACCCGCCGTAGGATGAGATCACCCACCTCGAGTGAGGGAGTCCTGGATTAAGGGGTCCTCGGGCGTCTGGCCTATTAGCCATGGGCCGGACTGATGGGTTGTGAAGATATGAAGACCGAAGACTGCACCCGTGTCTGGATGGGACTCTCCTTGGCATGGAAGGCAAGCTTGGCGACCAAATATGTAGATTCTTTTTCTTTGTAACCGACCTTGTGTAACCCTAGATCCTCCCGATGCCTATATAAACAGGCTAGACTTCTAAGGTTTAGCCATTACGATCTCGCGGTAGATGAACTCTTGTAATACTCATATACATCAAGATCAATCAAGCTGGAAGTAGGGTATTACCTCCATAGAGAGGGCCCGAACCTGGGTAAACATCGTGTCCCCTATCTCCTGTTACCATCGACCTTAGACGCACAGTTCGGGACCCCCTACCCGAGATCCGCCGGTTTTGACACCGACATTGGTGCATTCATTGAGAGTTCCACTGTGCCGTCCCCAAAAGGTTTGATGTGTTGGGGAACATAGTAATTTCAAAAAAATTCCTACGCACACACAGGATCATGGTGATGCATAGCAACGAGAGGGGAGAGTGTTGTCCACGTAGCCTCGTAGACCGAAAGCAGAAGCGTTAGCACAACGCGGTTGATGTAGTCGTACGTCTTCACGATCCGACCGATCAAGTACCGAACGCACGGCACCTCCGTGTTCAGCACACGTTCAGCTCGATGACGTCCCTCGAACTCCGATCGAGCCGAGCTTTGAGGGAGAGTTCCGTTAGCACGACGGCGTGGTGACAATGATGATGTTCTACCGACGCAGGTCTTCGCCTAAGCACCGCTACGATATTATCGAGATGGATTATGGTGGAGGGGGGCACCGCACATGACTAAGAGATCAAGAGATCAATTGTTGTGTCTATGGGGTGCCCCCCTCCTCCGTATATAAAGGGGGAGGAGGAGAGGGCCGGCCAAGGGGGTGGCGCGCCCTAGGAGGGGAAAACTACTCCAAGTAGGTTTGCCCCTCCCTTTCCTAGTCCAAGAAGGAGGGGGAATGAAGGAGTGGGAGACGGGAAAGGCAAGGGGGCGCCCCCCCTTCCTTGTCCTATTCGGACTGAAGGGGAGGGGGCGCCCCTCTTGCCCTGGCCGGCCCCTCTCTCTCTCTCCACTAGGGCCCAACAAGGCCCATTAGTTCCCGGGGGGGGGGGGTTCCGGTAACCCCGGTACTCCGATAAATGTCCGAAACCTTTCCAGTGTCCAAACATAGTAGTCCAATATATCGATCTTTACGTCTCGAACATTTCGAGACTCCTCGTCATGTCCGTGATCACATCCGGGACTCCGAACAACCTTCGGTACATCAAAACACATAAACTCATAATATAATTGTCATCGAAACTTTAAGCGTGCGGACCCTACGGGTTCGAGAACTATGTAGACATGACCGAGACACATCTCCGGTCAATAACCAATAGCGGAACCTGGATGCTCATATTGGCTCCCACATATTCTACAAAGATCTTTATCGGTCAGACCGCATAACAACATACGTTGTTCCCTTTGTCATCGGTATGTTACTTGCCCGAGATTCGATCGTCGGTATCTCAATAACTAGTTCAATCTCGTTACCGGCAAGTCTCTTGACTCGTTCCGTAATACATCATCCCGCAACTAACTCATTAGTTGCAATGCTTGCAAGGCTTATAGTGATGTGCATTACCGAGTGGGCCCAGAGATACCTCTCCGACCATCCGAGTGACAAATCCTAATCTCGAAATACGCCAACCCAACAAGTACCTTCGGAGACACCTGTAAAGCACCTTTATAATCACCCAATTACGTTGTGACGTTTGGTAACACACAAAGTGTTCCTCCGGTAAATGGGAGTTGCATAATCTCATAGTCACAGGGACATGTATAAATCATGAAGAAAGCAATAGAAGAATACTAAACGATCGTGTGCTAAGCTAACGGAATGGGTCAAGTCAATCGCATCATTCTCCTAATGATGTGATCCCCTTAATCAAATGACAACTCATGTCAATGGCTAGGAAACATAACCATCTTTGATCAACGAGCTAGTCAAGTAGAGGCATACTAGTGACACTTTGTTTGTCTATGTATTCACACATATATTATGTTTCCGGTTAATACAATTCTAGCATGAATAATAAACATTTATCACGATATAAGGAAATAAATAATAACTTTATTATTAACTCTAGGGCATATTTCCTTCAGTCTCCCACTTGCACTAGAGTCAATAATCTAGATTACACAGTAATGATTCTAACACCCATGGAGCCTTGGTGCTGATCATGTTTTGCTCGTGGAAGAGGCTTAGTCAACGGGTGTGCAACATTCAGATCTGTATGTATCTTGCAAATTTCTATGTCTCCCACCTAGACTAGAACCCGGATGGAGTTGAAGCGTCTCTTGATGTGCTTGGTTCTCTTGTGAAGTCTGGATTCCTTTGCCAAGGCAATTGCACCAGTATTGTCACAAAAGATTTTCATTGGACCCGATGCACTAGGCATGACACCTAGATTGGATATGAACTCCTTCATCCAGACTCCTTCATTTGCTGCTTCTGAAGCAGCTATGTACTCCGCTTCACACGTAGATCCCGCCACAATGCTTTGTTTAGAACTGCACCAACTGACAGCTCCACCGTTCAATGTAAACACGTATCCGGTTTGCGATTTAGAACCGTCCGGATCAGTATCAAAGCTTGCATCAACGTAACCATTTAGGACTAGCTCTTTGTCACCTCCATAAACGAGAAACATATCCTTAGTCCTTTTCAGGTATTTCAGGTGTTCTTGACCGCTGTCCAGTGATCCACTCCTGGATTACTTTGGTACCTCCCTGCTAAACTTATAGCAAGGCACACATCAGGTCTGGTACACAGCATTGCATACATGATAGAGCCTATGGCTGAAGCATAGGGAACATCTTTCATCTTCTCTCTATCTTCTGCAGTGGTTGGGCATTGAGTCTTACTCAACTTCACACCTTGTAACACAGGCAAGAACCCTTTCTTTGCTTGATCCATTTTGAACTTCTTCAAAACTTTGTCAAGGTATGTGCTTTGTGAAAGTCCAATTAAGCATCTTGGTCTATCTCTATAGATCTTGATGCCCAATATATAAGCAGCTTCACCGATGTCTTTCATTGAAAACTCTTATTCAAGTATCCCTTTATGCTATCCAGAAATTCTATATCATTTCCAGTCAGCAATATGTCATCCACATATAATATCAGAAATGCTACAGAGCTCCCACTCACTTTCTTGTAAATACAGGCTTCTCCAAAAGTCTGTATAAAACCAAATGCTTTGATCACACTATCAAAGCGTTTATTCCAACTTCGAGAGGCTTGCACCAGTCCATAAATGGATCGCTGGAGCTTGCACACTTTGTTAGCTCCCTTTGGATTGACAAAACCTTCCGGTTGCATCATATACAACTCTTCTTCCAGAAATCCATTCAGGAATGCAGTTTTGACATCCATTTGCCAAATTTCATAATCATAAAATGCGGCAATTGCTAACATGATTCGGACAGACTTAAGCATCGTTACGGGTGAGAAAGTCTCATCGTAGTAAATCCTTTGAACTTGTCGAAAACCTTTTGCAACAAGTTGAGCTTTATAGACAGTAACATTACCGTCAGCGTCAGTCTTCTTCTTGAAGATCCATTTATTCTCAATGGCTTGCCAATCATCGAGCAAGTCAACCAAAGTCCATACTTTTTTCTCATACATGGATCCCATCTCAGATTTCATGGCCTCAAGCCATTTTGCGGAATCTGGGCTCACCATCGCTTCTTCATAGTTCGTAGGTTCTTCATGGTCTAGTAACATAACCTCCAGAACAGGATTACCATACCACTCTGGTGCGGATCTTACTCTGGTTGACCTACGAGGTTCAGTAACAACTTGATCTGAAGTTTCATGATCATCATCATTAACTTGCTCACTAATTGGTGTAGGTGTCACAGGAACCGGTTTCTGTGATGAACTACTTTCCAATAAGGGAGCAGGTACAGTTACCTCATCAAGTTCAACTTTCCTCCCACTCACTTCTTTCGAGAGAAACTCCTTCTCTAGAAAGGATCCAAATTTAGCAACAAAAGTCTTGCCTTCAGATCTGTGATAGAAGGTGTACCCAACAGTTTCCTTTGGGTATCCTATGAAGATACATTTCTCCAATTTGGGTTCGAGCTTATCAGGTTGAAGCTTTTTCACATAAGCATCGCAGCCCCAAACTTTAATAAACGACAACTTTGGTTTCTTGCCAAACCATAGTTCATAAGGCGTCGTCTCAATGGATTTTGATGGTGCCCTATTTAACGTGAATGCAGCCGTCTCTAAAGCATAACCCCAAAACGATAGCGGTAAATCAGTAAGAGACATCATAGATCGCACCATATCTAGTAAAGTACGATTACGACGTTCGGACACACCATTACGCTGTGGTGTTCCGGTGGCGTGAGTTGCGAAACTATTCCGCATTGTTTCAAATGAAGACCAAACTCGTAACTCAAATATTCTCCTCCACGATCAAATCGTAGAAACTTTATTTTCTTGTTACGATGATTTTCAACTTCACTCTGAAATTCCTTGAACTTTTCAAATGTTTCGGACTTATATTTCATTAAGTAGATATACCCATATCTGCTTAAATCATCTGTGAAGGTGATAAAATAACGATGCCCGCCGTGAGCCTCAACATTCATCGGACCACATACATCTGTATGTATGATTTCCAACAAATCTGTTGCTCGCTCCATAGTTCGAGAGAACGGCGTTTTAGTCATCTTTCCCATGAGGCACGGTTCGCAAGTACCAAGTGATTCATAATCAAGTGGTCCCAAAAGTCCATCAGTATGGAGTTTCTTCATGCACTTTACACCAATATGACCTAAACGGCAGTGCCACAAATAAGTTGCACTATCATTATCAACTCTGCATCATTTGGCTTCAATATTATAAATATGTGTATCACTACTATCGAGATTCAACAAAAATAGACCACTCTTCAAGGGTGCATGACCATAAAAGATATTACTCATATAAATAGAACAACCATTATTCTCTGATTTAAATGAATAACCATCTCACATCAAACAAGATCCAGATATGATGTTCATGCTCAATGCGGGCACCAAATAACAATTATTTAGGTCTAAAACTAATCCCGACCGCGATCACATCGACTTTGGAACCATTTCCCAGGCGCATCGTCACCTCGTCCTTAGCCAATCTTCGCTTAATCCATAGTCCCTGTTTCGAGTTGCAAATATTAGCAATAGAACCAGTATCAAACACCCAGGTTCTACTGCGAGCATTAGTAAGGTACACATCAATAACATGTATATCACATATACCTTTGTTCACCTTGCCATCCTTCTTATCCGCCAAATACATGGGGCAGTTCCGCTTCCAGTGACCAGTCTTATTGCAGTAGAAGCACTCAGTCTCAGGCTTAGGTCCAGACTTGGGTTTCTTCTCCTGAGCAGCAACTTGTTTGTTGTTCTTCTTGAAGTTCCCCTTCTTCTTCCCCTTGCCCTTTTTCTTGAAACTGGTAGTCTTGTTGACCATCAACACTTGATGCTCCTTTTTGATTTCTACTTCCGCGGCCTTTAGCATTGCGAAGAGCTCGGGAATCGTCTTATCCATCCCTTGCATGTTACAGTTCATCATGAAGCTCTTGTAGCTTGGTGGCAGTGATTGAAGAATTCTGTCAATGACGCTATCATCCGGAAGATTAACTCCCAGTTGAATCAAGTGATTGTTATACCCAGACATTCTGAGTATATGCTCACTGACAGAACTATTCTCATCCATCTTATAGCTGTAGAACTTATTGGAGACTTCATATCTCTCAATCCGGGCATTTGCTTGAAATATTAACTTCAACTCCTGGAACATCTCATACGCTCCATGACATTCAAAACATCGATGAAGTCCCGGTTCTAAGCCGTAAAGCATGGCACCCTGAACTATTGAGTAGTCATCAGCTTTGCTCTGCCAGACGTTCATAACATCTGGTGTTGCTCCTGCAGCAGGTCTGGCACCTAGCGGTGCTTCCAGGACGTAATTCTTCTATGCAGCAATGAGGATAATCCTCAAGTTACGGACCCAGTCCGTGTAATTGCTACCATCATCTTTCAACTTTGCTTTCTCAAGGAACGCATTAAAATTCAACGGAACAACAGCACGGGCCATCTATCTACAATCAACATAGACAAGCAAAATACTATCAGTACTAAGTTCATGATAAATTTAAGTTCAATTAATCATATTACTTAAGAACTCCCACTTAGATAGACATTCCTCTAATCCTCTAAGTGATCACGTGATCCAAATCAACTAAACCATGTCCGATATCACGTGAGATGGAGTAGTTTCAATGGTGAACATCACTATGTTGATCATATCTACTATATGATTCACGCTCGACCTTTCGGTCTCAGTGTTCTGAGGCCATATCTGTTATATGCTAGGCTCATCAAGTTTAACCTGAGTATTCCGCGTGTGCAACTATTTTGCACCCATTGTATTTGAACGTAGAGCCTATCACACCCGATCATCACGTGGTGTCTCAGCACGAAGAACTTTCGCAACGGTGCATACTCAGGGAGAACACTTATACCTTGATAATTTAGTGAGAGATCATCTTATAATGCTACCATCAATCAAAGCAAGATAAGATGCATAAAAGATAAACATCACATGCAATCAATATAAGTGATATGATATGCCCATCATCATCTTGTGCTTGTGATCTCCATCTCCGAAGCACCGTCATGATCACCATCGTCACCGGCGCGACACCTTGATCTCCATCGTAGCATCGTTGTCGTCTCGCCAACTTATGCTTCTACGACTATCGCTACCGCTTAGTGATAAAGTAAAGCATTACAGGGCGATTGCATTGCATACAATAAAGCGACAACCATATGGCTCCTGCCAGTTGCCGATAACTCGGTTACAAAACATGATCATCTCATACAATAAAATATAGCATCATGCCTTGACCATATCACATCACAACATGCCCTGCAAAAACAAGTTAGACGTCCTCTACTTTGTTGTTGCAAGTTTTACGTGGCTGCTACAGGCTGAGCAAGAACCGTTCTTACCTACGCATCAAAACCACAACGATAGTTTGTCAAGTTAGTGTTGTTTTAACCTTCTCAAGGAGCGGGCGTAGCCACAGTCGGTTCAACTAAAGATGGAGGAACTGACACCCGCCAGCCACCTGTGTGCAAAGTGCGTTGGTAGAACCAGTCTCGCGTAAGCTTACGCATAATGTTGGTCCGTGCCGCTTCATCCAACAATACCACCGAACCAAAGTATGACATGCTGGTAAGCAGTATGACTTATATCACCCACAACTCACTTGTGTTCTACTCGTGCATATAACATCTACGCATAAAACCAGGCTCGGATGCCACTGTTGGGGAACGTAGTAATTTCAAAAAAATTCCTACGCACACACCGGATCATGGTGATGCATAGCTATGAGAGGGGAGAGTGTTGTCCACGTACCCTCGTAGACCGAAAGCGGAAGCGTTAGCACAACGCGGTTGATGTAGTCGTACGTCTTCACGATCCGACCGATCAAGCACCGAACGCACGGCACCTCCGAGTTCAGCACACGTTCAGCTCGATGACGTCCCTCGAACTCCGATCCAGCCGAGCTTTGAGGGAGAGTTCCGTCAGCACGACGGCATGGTGACGATGATGATGTTCTACCGTCGCAGGGCTTCGCCTAAGCACCGATACGATATTATCGAGGTGGATTATGGTGGAGGGGGGCACCGCACACGGCTAAGAGATCAAGAGATCAATTGTTGTGTCTATGGGTTGCCCCCCTCCTCCGTATATAAAGGGGGAGGAGGAGAGGGCTGGCCAAGGGGGTGGCGCGCCCTAGGAGGGGGAAACCTACTCCAAGTATGTTTGCCCCTCCCTTTCCTAGTCCAAGAAGGAGGGGGAAGGAAGGAGTGGGAGAGGGGAAAGGCAAGGGGGGCGCCGCCCCCCCCCCCTTGTCCTGTTCGGACTCAAGGGGAGGGGGTGCACCTCTTACCCTGGCCGGCCTCTCTCGTTCTCCACTAGGGCCCAACAAGGCCCATTGGTTACCGGAGGGTTCTGGTAACCCCCGGTACTTCGATAAATGTCCGAAACCTTCCGGAACCTTTCCGGTGTCCAAACATAGTTGTCCAATATATCGATCTTTACGTCTCAACCATTTTGAGACTCCTCGTCATGTCCGTGATCACATCCGGGACTCCGAACAACCTTCGGTACATCAAAACACATAAACTCATAATATAACTATCATCGAAACTTTAAGCGAGCGGATCCTACGGGTTCGAGAACTATGTAGACATGACCGAGACACGTCTCTGGTCAATAACCAATAGCGGAACCTGGATGCTCATATTGGCTCCCACATATTCTACGAAGATCTTTATCGGTCAGACCGCATAACAACATACGTTGTTCCCTTTGTCATCGGTATGTTACTTGCCCGAGATTCGATCGTCGGTATCTCAATACCTAGTTCAATCTCATTACCGGCAAGTCTCTTTACTCGTTTCGTAATACATCATCCCACAACTAACTCATTAGTTGCAATGCTTACAAGGCTTATAGTGATGTGCCTTACCGAGTGGGCCCAGAGATACCTCTCCGACAATCGGAGTGACAAATCCTAATCTCGAAATACACCAACCCAACAATTACCTTCGGAGACACCTGTAGAGCACCTTTATAATCACCCAGTTACGTTGTGACGTTTGGTAACACACAAAGTGTTCTCCGGTAAATGGGAGTTGCATAATCTCATAGTCATAGGAACATGTATAAGTCATGAAGAAAGCAATAGCAGAATACTAAACGATCGTGTGCTAAGCTAATGGAATGGGTCAAGTCAATCACATCATTCTCCTAATGATGTTATCCCCTTAATCAAATGACAACTCATGTCAATGGCTAGGAAACGTAACCATGTTTGATCAACGAGCTAGTCAAGTAGAGGCATACTAGTGACACTCTGTTTGTCTATGTATTCACACAAGTATTATGTTTCGGGTTAATACAATTCTAGCATGAATAATAAACATTTATCATGATATAAGGAAATAAATAATAACTTTATTATTGCCTCTAGGGCATATTTCCTTCATGATGGCCCCTTAAATCGTCAACGACAATGCTGTCCAAGGAGAAACCTTCCTCCATGGACAGATCTTCATATTCGGCGGCTTCGCACTGCGGGCCAACTCGCTTGGCCGCCTGGAACAGATCAACAGCTACGCCCCTGGCCATCAGGTCAGATTTGGGAGCTTGAACTACATCGCGGACATCCGTGGAGACTTGATATTCGCCGGATTCGAGACCGCGGCGACCGCTCCTGGTCACCTTGATGAACATGACCTAAATTTGTCGTCGGACCGCTTTCAGGAGATAGCTCCTGTAACTGCTCCGGCCTTAGATCCGGAGCATACTGCGCCATCCAAGGACGGGAAGCTCAACCCTGCCATGGAGGCCACGGATCCCGCGGCGTTGGAGCCGCACATGGACCTAAACTCATGGGACTCATCTCCGGTCATAAGTTCTGAACCATATGAGCCCGCGGATGCCGAACATGATCATTTATCGATCTTCCAATTCGGCGCCGCAGACATCTTTCAGCATTCACCTTTGGGCGATGTGCTAAACTCATTAAAAAACCTGTCCTTGGCTGGGGACTCACAACCGAACTATGTTCGGTTCGAGCTAGGGGCTGATGATGGAGAATCTTGCTTCCCACCCGCCACCCACTTTATAGCCACAGCCGAAGATTTAACCGACACGCTTAATTACGGATCCGAAGACATCGACGGCATGGACAACGATGCCGATGAGGAGCAGGGCCAAAACCCGCCATTTACTGGACGATGGACGACCACTTCCTCATACGACGTATACATGGTAGATACGCCCAAAAATAACAGTGGCGACGACAAGGAAAACCCAGCAAAGGAGGACCCTCCTAAAACACAACCAAAGCGCCGGCGTCAGCGACGCCGCTCTAAATCTCGCCGTAGTAGGGACATCAACACCGACACAGGAGACGACAACACTCTGGATGGTGCCAAATACACAGAAGAAGCCGATGAACAAACTGCCGAACGAGACAATCAGGAATCAAGGCATGTCAGCCCTGACGAACAGGCCATAGAAGAAGACTCGGAGGACAGTAGTTATCGTCCGCCCTCCGAGGAGGAGGTGAGCCTCAGCAACGAAGAGTTCATCATGACCGAGGAGCCTCTGGAGCAGGAGCGCTTTAAGCTTCAGCTAATAGCCACTGCGAGGAGCCTGAAAATAAGCAGCAGTAGCTTCAAGCTGATCAAGACCTGCTCAATGACAGATGGACCGATGTCCTGGCAACAGAGGAATACGGCCTTAAACGCCTAGCCAAAAGTTACCCAAAGCGCAAATTGCTACCTCAGTTTGATGATGAGGCGCCAGAGCCCGCACCAGCATCATGCAATGCGGTCGATCAGCCACCGCGCGGCCGGGATAAAATGGCAACCCGAGCCGAAAAATAGACTATTCCACCTCGCCGTAAAGGCAAGGATAAGACATCTCGGGGCTATACATATGACCTTCGTCAATACCTGGACAGTAGAGCAGGACATACAAGATCAATCTATGGATCGCGAGGACGTGCCTTGACACGCAACGACGGCTACCTATTCGGACGCGACAAACCGAGTCACTCTCGGGCCGATAACCATAGACGGACTCCATCGGAGCTACGTCGCGACGCGGCTCGATATAGAGGAGCCGCGCACCCTCTGTGATTCACTGATGAAGTAATGGACCATGAATTCCCCGAAGGGTTCAAACCCGACAATATTGAATCATACGACAGAACAACCGAACCCGTGGTATGGATCGAGGATTTTATTCTCCACATTCACATAGCCCGCGGAGATGACCTCCATGCTATCAAATACCTCCCAATAAAGCTCAAAGGGCCAGGTCGACACTGGTTAAACATCCTGCCTGAAAATTCCATCGGCAGCTGGGAGGACTTGGAGGAAGCCTTTCTTGACAACTTCCAAGGAACATATGTCCGGCCACCAGACGCCGATGACTTAAGTCACATAGTCCAACAGCCTGGAGAGTCAGCCAGGAAATTCTGGACTAGATTCCTAACTAAAAAGAACCAGATCATTGACTGTCCGGACGCCGAAGCCCTAGCGGCCTTTAGACACAGCATCCGTGACGAGTGGCTCGCCCGCCACCTCGGCCAAGAAAAGCCAAAATCCATGGCAGCCCTCACGGCACTCATGACTCGCTTTTGCGCGGGTGAGGATAGTTGGCTGGCTCGTAGCAAAAACACAGCCAGCGAGGCAGGCCCCTCTGAGGTCAAGAACAGCAACGACAAGCTCCGACGCAGCAGACACAAACGCCAAAGCAATGGCGACAAGACCAATGACACTGTTGTCAACGCCGGATTCAGTGGCTCCAAGTCCGGTCAGCGGAAAAAGGCGTATATAAGGAACAATCGGGGACCATCCGGCTTGGACCGCATACTCGACCGTCCGTGCCAAATCCATGGCACCCCAGACAAACCAGCCAACCATACCAACAGAGATTCCTGGGTTTTTAAGCAAGCTAGCAAGTTAAATGCAGAGACCAAGGAAAAAGGATCGCAGAGCGAGGACGATGACGAGGAAACCCGGCAGACAAACACAGGGGGATAGAAGAAGTTTCCCCCTCAGGTCAAAACGGTGAACATGATATATGCTACACACATCCCCAAAAGGGAGCGCAAGCGCGCACTAAGGGATGTTTATGCGATAGAGCGAGTCGCCCCAAAATTCAACCCATGGTCATTGTGCCCGATCACTTTTGATCGTCAGGGTCATCCGACCAGTATTTGGCATGGCGGATCAGCCGCACTAGTCCTGCACCCAATCATTCATGGATTCCACCTAACGCGACTCCTCATGGACAGTGGCAGTAGCCTCAATATGCTCTATCAGGATACAGTGCGCAAAATGGGCATTAACCCATCACAGATCAAACCCACAAGGACTACCTTTAAAGGAGTCATACCAGGTGTAGAGGCCCGCTGTATGGGCCCAATCACATTAGAGGTAGTCTTCAGATCTCCGGACAACTTCCGAAGCAAGGAATTAATCTTCGATATCGTCCCCTTTCGCAGTGGCTATGACGCACTGCTTGGACGAACCGCATTTGCTCGATTCAATGCGGTACCTCACTATGCTTATCTTAAGCTCAAGATGCGCGGTCCATGCAGCGTTATAACGGTTAACGGAAACATGGAACGCTCCCTCCATATAGAGGAGCACACCGCCGCCCTAGCGGCAGAAGTACAGAGCGGCCTTTTCAAGCAGAACCGTAATCCGGATGCCGAGCCCCTGGACACCGTTAAAAGAGTCTGGACTATCCTGCACAGGAGATCTCGGCTCGTCAAGAGCTCGATTAGCAATTCGGCCTCCGTCCCATCCCCGATCAAGTAGTGGCATTCGTACCACGCATACATAATTACGCACTCCAAATTCCATGGGCATCGACGGAGGCACAGACAGTTTGTGATCCATAGTTCGGCTTGACCGATCCTGGATACACGTATACTTCCACTATTTCCTTTTTCCTTTTTCAGATTTTCTTTTACATAAGCCTTCTTCGACGGCCGGACTACTGGCCCTATCAAAGGATGAAATACACCAAGGAAGCAAGGAGCTTTGGCGTACAAGGGAATCCCCAGGTGGTCTCTGCTAACGATTGCTATACCTGTTTTACATACCCGTACGCAGCTCGCTCTCAGTCGTGATGTTAAATAGCCTTACTTGCTTATCACATTTCTTGTACAAGTACGCCTCGACGTATTAATCACATTACAATGGTAAATAAATGGTAGCATGAGCTTATTACTTGATTTGCTCCTTGCCTTTATATTTATTACTCATCAAACCCGTACACTCTGGTACGTATCACTTCGCTAGGGGCTTCATCACGCCCAGCAGTACGGCAATAAAGTCCGAACACTTTTATAGTATGGTTCGGCACCCCGAACTTATAGCATTATATGCATTGGCTCCGAATCATGTCTTTGGTCAATAGTTGGGTTGCCCGGCTCCTGTGCTTACTACCTTACGTTCCGCTATATCAGATATGGTAGTAAAGGGAGAACTACTGCGATTGTGTCCCGGTTCTTCCGGACGAGCACCTCAGTAGAGAAAGCCGAAAACTGACTGTCATGATGCAGCGAGAGCTGGTCAGCTGTTCGAGAGGTCTCAAATCCTTAGAGATTTTTTCTGCTTTATGCGAGGAATCGGTTTTTATCCGATCAGGCGTGTATAGCGCCCCTAGCTCGGTCTTCCGAATACCAGGGGCTTCGCCAAGATTCTTATTGTCAAACCCCTATGGCTACGTGAGGGCGATAAAAGCCGTATAGTCCAATTGCCTTGTTCATTGCGCTAAACACCTCCTTTAAGGACCAGAATGTGGAGTAAAGAGTGTTTAGATTTATCCCGGACACCCCCGTCGTATCTACGTGGGGGCAAAAGCCAACGACTGCTTAACCCTCAGATTACATAAACGGCCGCACAGGAGGTAAAATTTTAAGAATCACAAGCATTATATTACATAACGACCTTGTTTCATGTTACAAGACAGGATAACATGAATGTTTTCATGGGAATATAACATCCTTCGCACATTGTTCCGCCACAAGGCGGGATCCTTCCAGGACACCATCAATATATAGCTCGGGTCGGTGGTGCTCCTTGCCCTCAGGCGGCCCTTCGGTCATCAGCTTCTTGGCATCCATATTCACCCAGTGCATCTTGACGTGGGCGAAGGCCTTCCGTGCACCTTCAATGCAGACCGACCGCTTTTTGACTTCAAGCCGTGGGCAGGCACTAACAAGCCGCTTCACAAGTCCGAAGTAGTTGCTGGGCATAGGCTCGGCAGGCCATAGCCGGACTATTAGGTCCTTCATGGCTAGCTCAGCCGCCTTATGCAGCTTGACTAGCTGTTTCAGCTGGTCGCTGAAGGGCACCGGATGTTCTGGTCCGAGGTATTGAGACCAGAACAGTTTCTCCGAAGAACTCCCTTCTTCGGCTCGATAGAACTCGGCAGCATCCGATATGCTACGCGACAAATCCGTAAACGCCCCTGGAGAGCTCCAAATTCGGGTTACTGCATATCTTGGATGTCCTCAAGCTGCTTCTTTATGAGGCCGAGCTCTTCGTTGGCCTGCTCTAGGCTCTGCTTCAGGCCGGAGACCTCCGCAGTATGAGTGGCAGCAGCTAGCAGCGAAGCCTGCTTATTTACATAGACATATTATGTTAGACTCCTGCAAAAATTGTTTTGATCCTCTGTTCGGCTTTTTCTTTCCGAGCACCGAACAGAGCATCAGGGGCTACTGTCTACACTGTGATATTCTTTCTACGATTATTACCTCAAAGCCTATTAAAAGGCTAACGCAGGCCTCGGTCATTCCGCTTTTGGCAGACTGAACCTTTTTCATCACCGTACCCATAAGGGCACAGTGTTCATCCACAATGGAGGCGCCTCGCAGCGCTTCCAGCAGATTATCCGGTGCCTCTGGTTGGACAGAGGTCACCGGCGGAACAGGCACACCTCCTCCTTTCGGGGAAGGCCGTTCGCTGAACTCCAGAGCCGTGTAGGTCTCCGGAATGGTATCCAGCTGAGGGCCGAATGGAACTTGGCCCCCATCACCAATCCCCATGGGGGATTTTCCCCCCATGTGTCCGGCGGCCGAGGAGTCATCCTAGGGCGCCACCTTGATGATCTCTGGAACCTTCCCTCTGTCTGGGAAGGTCCCTTGGGACACCACCTCATCACCCTTGGGCGAGACAGAGTGGGCAGGCAGCGGTGACATGCTAGCCATCTCCTTTGAGTCTAGCGAATCCTCTATTGAGGATCGCTGGGAGCTATCGCGGGCTGGACTGCAATGGCACAATTTAAACTTATTAATATTACAAAGCGGAAAGGCCAGGCATCTGATGTGCATAAGATTTGGGGTACTTACGAGGCGGACCGGGGCTTGGTCCGGGGCATTCGCTCCGGACTGCTATCGACATCCCTCGCGGAGTTATCTGCAAGGGAGCCCTTCCTCCTCTTGGGCGCCTTTGCCTCCAGATTTGTGGCGGCCCCCCTTTTCTCCCTTCCCCTCAGGGGGGAGCCGCTTTCTTCCTCCTCCTCCTCGCCGTTGTCTTCGGCGGCCGAAGAGTCAGTCTCGTCTTCGGACGACATGTCCGAAGCACCCTTTCGGCGAAGGCCACTCCTGGTCCCTTTGGCCATCTTCTTGGCCTTCTTCTCATCATAAGGCGCCGGAAACAGCATCTTCGTCAGGAGTGGGGTCTCTTCATCTTCGGGTAGCGGAGCTGGACAATTAATCTGCCCCGCTATGTTGGTCCAGGCCTAAAAGAAATTGATAGGAAGGCTTAAACTCTTTCCTCAAAATATGCCAGTAAAGGCTATACCTTGAAAACATTAAAGAGCTTACCGAATTAGCCTGACGCTTTAAGCTAAGCCCACGATTCTCGGTCGTAGGCGGTGGTGTCTCGCCGGCCTTGAAGAGCACTTTCCAGATATCTTCGTGCGTCGTGCCGAAGAGCTCTAGCAGCATCTGGTGCTTGGCCGGATTGAACTCCCACAAATAGCAGGTCCGGCGTTGGCACGGAAGGATCCGGCGAATAAGCATAACCTGGATCATGTTGACAAGTTTGATCTTCTTAGTTAGCATGTTCTTGACGCACGTCTGGAGCCCAGTCAGCTCGTTCAAAGAACCCCAGGTTAGGCCCTTCTCTTGCCAGGAGGTGAGCCGCATCGGAACTGCGGATCGGAATTCAGGGGCCTTCGCCTAGTTGGTATCGCGCGGCTCGTTGATGTAGAACCACCCCGACTGCCACCCCTTCACCATCTCCACAAAGGAGCCTTCGAGCCAGGTGACATTGGGCATCTTGCCCACCATGGCACCTCCACACTCTGCTTGTTGACTGCTCACCACCTTCGGCTTCACATTAAAGGTCTTCAGCCACAGGCCGAAGTGAGGTGGGATGCGGAGAAAGGCCTCAAACACGATTATAAATGCGGAGATGTTGAGGATAAAGTTGGGGGCTAGATCATGGAAGTCTAGCCCATAGTAAAACATCAGTCTGCGGACAAACGGGTGGAGAGGGAATCCCAGCCCGCGGACGAAATGCCCAAGGAACACCACCCTCTCATGAGGCTCGGGGGTAGGGATGATCTGCCCTTTGGCCGGGAGTCGATGAATGATCTCCTTGGCCAGGTCGGCCTCTCGGAGTTCCTTGATATCTCTCTTCTTAACAGAGGAGGCCATCCACTTGCCTCCAGCTCCGGATCCGGACATGGTTGGAGCGCTTTCTCGGGCGGGGGAAGCTAGAGCTTGGGCGCTAGAGCTCAAGAATGGATGGGCAGAGGAAGGAGAAGGCATAGGCGAATGAGGACGAATCCTTATCCCCTTATAAAGGGTCGCAAATATCAAGCGCCTCCTCAGTCGCCTTAAAATTCACCTATTCCCAAGGGCTGTGTAAACAACACGGTTGGGTTACCCATACCCGTATTGATGAAAATCCCGCAATAAGGGGACACGATCGCTGCTCCGACGAGACATGCCAATGGCAACCGCGTCTTGAAACTTGGAACGGCAAAACAAAATGGTCCAAAATTATGACCGGGCAGGCCTGATGTCACGTTGTAAAAAGTTGTCAGCGGATTGGACTCGTGGAATATTATATTCTCTCTGCGGTTGTGTGTGGTGTGTGTTACAGGTCCGGATACAATCATCATGTCCGGAGACTATCTTGGAGTTCAGAAAGAAGGGAACCCGCCTTGCAATGCCGAAGACAAATCTGCATGCTGGACTCCTCGGCATTGAAGCCAGGTTCAGGGGCTCCTGAGGGAGTCCTGGACTAAGGGGTCCTCGGGCGTCCGGCCTGTTAACCATGGGCCGGACTGATGGGCTGTGAAAATACGAAGACCGAAGACTGCACCCGTGTCCGGATGGACTCTCCTTGGCGTGGAAGGCAAGCTTGGCGACCAAATATGTAGATTTTTTTCTTTGTAACCGACCTTGTGTAACCCTAGATCCTCCCGGTGCCTATATAAACCGGAGGACATAGTCCGGAAAGGACAGATACTCATTACCATAGTCATACAGGCTAGACTTCTAGGGTTTAGCCATTACGATCTCGCGGTAGATCAACTCTTGTAATACTCATATCCATCAAGATCAATCAAGCAGGAAGTAGGGTATTACCTCCATAGAGAGGGCCCGAACCTGGGTAAACATCGTGTCCCCTGTCTCCTATTACCATCTACCTTAGACGCACAGTTCGGGACCCCCTACCCGAGATCTGTCGGTTTGGACACCAACATCGAGCGTCCTGGAGCGGACGCTGCGACAATGGTACCGCCGCAGCGCCTGCTAGTACCTTGCCGCTCGGAGCGAGGCTTGACGGCGGCATTCCTCCCAACACGAGATCCATCCCCGCGTGGCGTCCTGGCGTGCCTCGTCAAATGCCAAGACTTGCGCGGAGCAATGCCTAACCTCGTGTGGGAGAACCACTTTAGCTCCGTAGACGAGGAAGAATGGAGTTTCGCCAGTCGGCTTGGTCGCGGTGGTGCAGATGGACCATATCACGGACTGGAGCTCGTCCAGCTAGCCCCTGCCGCAGGCTTCAAGCTTCTTCTTGAAAGTCCTTGCCTTGAGACCTCTCAGGACCTCTGCGTTTGTGCGCTCGGCTTCCCCGTTGCTCCTGGGGTGTGCCACCGAGGCGTAGCATATCTGCGTTCCAAGGTTAGCACAGTATGTTTTAAAAAGGTTGCTGGTGAACTGCGAGCCGTTGTCGGTGATGATGCGGTTAGGGACTCCGAACTGGCTCACGAGGCCCTTGATGAACTTGACCGCCGAGCCGGCCGTGATGGTACGGACTTGCTCCACCTCCTCCCACTTGGTGAATTTGTCGATGGCGAAATAGAGGTAGCAGAGCCCCCAGGCGCTCGGGGGAACGGTCCCAAGATGTCCAACCCCTAGACTGCAAACGGCCACGAGAGTGGGATAGTCTGGAGGCCCTGAGCAGACTCATGGACTTGCTTGGTATGGAACTAGCAGGCTTCACAGGATCTCACCAGCTCGGTTGCGTTGTTGAGTGCCGTGGGCCAATAGAATCCGCTGCGGAACGCCTTGCCCACCAAGGTGCGCGAGGACGAGGGATGTCCGCAATCCCCTCCATGTATGTTGGCTAACAGCTCGCACCCCTACTCCCTGGAGATGCATCGCAAGGAAACATCGTTCGGTCGTTTTCGGTATAGCTCACCGTCCCGTATGCAGTAGGCTGTGGCCTGCCGAGCCACGCGCTCTGCGCCTTCCTCCTTCTCTGGCAGGGCTCCCTGCAGCAGGTATGCCTTGAATTCTTCGGTCCAGCACCCCTCCTGAGGCTCAAACGCGAAGAGCAGACGCGCTCCTGAGGTCGGGCTGCAGGCGGGGGTGCCCGAGGTTGGTGGCGGGGGAAGGTCCTCCTGAGGCGGTTTCGGCTCCGCAACCGGAGGGGCTGCCGAAGGCTTGAAGAGTCGTTCCTCGAAAACACGGGCTCCTGCAGTAGGCGTGTGACGCCCCAAGACCGGCGCCCCACATGCCTTCCATGGACTCTGAGGTTCGTCACGTGATTTTGCTTGGTTCGTTGCATTCATCTTTGCATCATGTCATCATGCAACCTTTTTTTAAACTCAACTAAATAAATTGCATAGATCGTTGATCTATTTAAATCGAGGGAAGGGTGACTTCTCTTTATAACTTATCCTCCCAATATTAGGGAGCTATTATAAAATAATCCATTGTTGTGGAATTACCATTGACACACTTGCAGATAAATCCCAATGCCTTTGTTATCTCAATTCTTGGTCTCCGACTTGTCCTCATATTCTTTTATCGTTTATCGAGGCTCTTCCTAAATTCTCAACATTTTTTGGCCACACCAAAAACCTAGTCCCAATTCAAAACCATTTGAATTATATTCAAATGAATTTGAATTTATATCTTTCGATCATGCCACTTCTATTTTTCCTGGTTCAAGCGCATTTTTATGAGTCCAGGAAAATTAACCCCATGCCCAAGTTCTTTCCTAACCCTCTCTTTCTTTTCTTCTCTCCATTTATTTTTCTGCTAAAGAATAAAAGAGAAGGGAATAGAGAAGGAGAGCAGCGCAGCTCGGCCTGCTCGCAGCAGCCGGCCCAGGCCACCGTGGCCTCCCTAAGCCTAGCAGCCAGGCCCACCTGCGGCCTGACCTAGCCGACCCAAGAGGCTTGCCCGATCTCCTCTTATCCACCCACTCGCTCGACCCCCCTCTCCCTCGTTCCCCTGCTCGCGCCGCCACACAGGCACGCAGAGCGGCAGCGCCCCACGCCCGATCCCCTCGACCGCTACCTTGGCCTCCGGCCATGGCGCCGGCGCCGACGACCCTGCAGACCGCTGCCCTGCTGCCATGTCCCGCCGCTGCCACACGCCAAGTCCCACGCCGCTGTCGTCGTGACGACCTGCATCGGTCCCTGCCACGCCCCTGCATTGAGCAGCCAGAGCCGCTCGTCGCCGGATCCCGTCCGCTGCCGCCTGGATCCGCGCGTTCGCCACCGTCAGCCACCTTGAGGAGCCCCGCCGCCCCGCAGCATATCGTTAGACCGCACCGACCGGTCCAGTTCCTCGTCCGCGACCTCCCGCTCTGGATCCGCCTCCTACGATCGCGCCGTCGTCCTCCCAGCGCCGCCTCGAGCACGTCATCCTCGTTCCCACACCGACGACCTCCACTGCCTCCCTGCCAGGGTCCCTCAAAGGCTTCCTTCGTCACTTTGCCTCGCCTCCCTTCGCTGAGCTGGGTTGCCCCTGCTGACCTTCACCTTGGTCCGGCGTTCCCCTTGTCGGATGCCTCCATGCCACGACCACCTCCTCCCCGACGCCTTTGCTGCTGCTGCAAGACCACCACGGCGCCATCATGGAGCCCCAGGCCAAAGTTGACCACGGCTGTGCATCTCTCCTTGTGCCACTTTGAAGACCGAGACCATCAAATACTCCAACGTTTATCACCATGCACGACTACAGCGCCAAGGGAACCACTGCCCTCGACCTGGGGACACCAAGTTCCCCTACGACCCGTGTACGACTACGGGTATTCACCAAGTACCCTTCGGATGCGCCTAGTGCGACTACATGGACCGCCAAATTCCTCTACCGTCGACCCGAACATCTACGAACCGTGTACGACTACCGTCGTCGTGGATCCGACAAGATCCGTGTACAACTACTTCCACTACGACCGTCGCTAGAACATCTACTTCCACTACGAACTCGTTTTGCCCCGAAAATGCACGCTTCAAAGGTATAACCCCGAGACGACGCCGATGAACGAATGCATGTGTGTTGTATGAGATGCACCACTTGCTTGCACCATGTCCGAATTGATCCTTGCACGTTCCTCGTTAGCCTTGCCACCGACATGTGGGAACCCGGTAAACGGGATTACCCCACCATCTCTAGTATGTTCCGCACATCCGCACACTTGCTTCTTTTGCACCAATATCTCGATGAGTTGTCGAATCATCGGAATGTTACCGTGGCATCATTTCCGTTGTCGTTGCCATGGCACCCTTTTTGTTCCGCCATGGTGACCAAATGCTTCATAACATGCCTCATATCTTATTATACCAACATTTTCGTAAAATTGCATAAAACTTGTATATGTCATCCGCATCATGATAACAACATTTAAAATGTTTAAAATTGTCGATTGCATTAAATTGTTGTATGCACATGAGGATTTACCGGAATTGTTGTTTGATGTTTCCGGCCTCATTTAAACTTGCCTAATAGTTAGTTTAACTATGCTTCAGCTCTTGCCATGTTTAACAATATTTAATTTTGTTGGGTACATAAACGGGAGAGAACTAAATAAATGAATGTGGTGTTTTGTCAATATGCAACTCGTTGCATATTGAGCTCCACTTAATTTGTAGTATTGTTTGTTGCACTTTGCCATGCCTCATTTAAACCGGACATGCATCATATTTGATTGTGCATCATACCATGTTTATTCTTGTTGGTTTACCGTGTTGTTTGCTTCTTTCCGGTTGTGCTCCTTCTCGATAGTTCCAGCTTCGTTGCGATTGTGAGGACCCGTTCGACTACATTGGTTCATCTACTTCCTGGACTTGTTGTTCTTTCTAGCAGGATTTCAGGCAAGATGACCGTCACCTTGGATCTCACTACTATCTTTGCTATGCTAGTTGTCTCGATGCTATCGCTATGTGGCGCTACCTACCACTTGTTTATCAAGTCTCCCAAATTGCCATGATAGTCTCTAACCTTTTACCCTTCCTAGCAAACCGTTGTTTGGCTACATTACCGCTTTGCTCAGCCCCTCCTATAGCGTTGCTAGTTGCAGGTTGTTCCATGTTGGGACATGGATATCATGGAATATCACAATATCTCTTATTTAATTAATGCACATATATACATGGTAAAGGGTGGAAGGCTCGGCCTTATGCCTGGTGTTTTTTTCCACTCTTGCCGCCCTAGTTTCCATCATACCGATGTTATGTTCCTTGATTTTGCGTCCCTAACACGGTGAGGGGTATATGGCCTCTTGACAGTTCATTTTGAATAAAACTCTTTCAGCAAGGCCCAACATTGGTTTTAACATTTGCCATAATAATACTTGAACCTCATAATTAATTGGCAAGTTGGTAATTAGAGCCATCCCCGACTTAGGAGTCCCCCTTCTTGATCGAATCACTTACGTTGTTGAGCCTAGAACAAAACTGTTTTGAGTCTTAGGATTATATATATCGGAGAGTAGGATTCTTTTTACTCCTCAGCCCCCTTCGTCGCTCTGGTGAGGTCTCCTGACGTAGATGTTTTGACTTTCCTCTTCTAAAATTTCATGAATGTTTTTTAGGATCACGCGGGTATCTTGGGATCGTTCCGATATTCTTGTGACGAGAACATTGTTCTTGGTGCCTCCTTACATTTAGGGGTTGTGGCAGTGTCCCGGGGAGTTGAGCTTCGAGGTGTTGTCGTCACAATTTTATCGTTGCAGTTCTGGAATACCTAAGTTTCGCCGACATCGAAAATCTCTTTTATGCAGTTGTTGGTGAGATAACCTCGACGCCACCCAGTACTGGGGCGGGAGTTCGGGAGTATTGCCATAGCTCGTATAACGGATGCTTTTCGAAGGTTGAGGTACATGATTTCCGGAGTTTTCTTGGTTATGTGTGGACGGATGGATACAGCTGGATGTAGGGATTGTTAGTTTGGGTGAGATATTTTGCTTCCCTTGTTTCCCCAACACCAGATTGCATAACCAGAAAGTTTCGGGAGTTTTTAGATGAGAATTCAAGTATCTCGTAGGATATCTTTCCAACAGACACATGATACGATATGGGGTCTATCACATATTTCTTCAGGCTTATTCTGCAAGCCAATCCTTTGTTTTGTATTATTTGTGGTATTCGAGTTGCTTCAAAGTGAAATGTGGATTCCATACCTTTTCCTAAGCGGTGTTCTCATATTTCTATGGGAGTGCTAATCCTTCTTGATCACTAAGATTTTCTTTTCAATTCTTTTCCAACCGATGTGCTTCTCTTCAAGTGGATCCGATCATTCCAACATTCGCAAGATCAATTCTAAGTTTTTTCTCAACGGTGTTCGTTTCATCCGTCCCAAGTTGCCTTTGTTTTTCCCGCCCTCCCACCCTTTTCTTTTGAAGGACTCAAATTTCTTAATCAAGTATCCTTTTATTGATGGGAAGTCTCTCCATTATTTTCCATCAATGTTCTTATCTAGTGATTTTCTCGTGAAGACGCTAAGGAAGCTTCAACTTTATCGTTGTTCCTTTCTAATTCTCTTCTCCGGTGGATTTAATTCAAGCTTTCGATGTTGATCATATCCATTTCATCCTTTCATATGATTTCTCATGCCAGTGCACCTCTTAATCGTTCACTTCTCGCTATTCATTTGCTCCGGACTATTGAAGATATCTCGAAGATTCTGTCGGGGGAAATCGACACCTATGGAATCACTGGGATTCCTTCTACGGTTGGCGGGCGCGGTGTTGTGCAAATAGCGGGTCGGACAGGAAGCACACAGATCGTTTACCCAGGTTCAGGCCGCGAGGATGCGTAATACCCTAGTCCTGCTTTGGTGTATGTATTTGAGTGTTCTTGTGTTCTTGAGCTAGCTACGGGGAGTAACTTGCCCAAAAGATCCGAATCCTCCTCCTGGTCGCCTCGGACCTCCTTTTATAGGCAAAAGGGGCTGCCACAGTGGCACACAGGAGGTGGAAAGGTGCACAGTGGATGAGTCTATCCTCTGGCACCGTCGGACAAACGCATTTAATGCGCTACCGACGTGCCCCTCTCGCTTTATCGGGGACGACAAGGAAGCACGTCCCAGCTGTCGCCGCCTCACCTGGCTTCGACATGCGTCCGAGCTGACGAGGCGTCGTGGTGCCACGTTGGCTGGCTGCTGGGCTGGCGCGATGGTGGAGCCTTCACGAAGACCTGCATGCCACCACGCAGGTGCTTGTTGCGTCGGTCGTGGAGGCCGCTCGCCGCCACGCAGGTGCCTGCTCAGCTGGTTGAGCTGGCAGCTGCATGGGGACGGCGGTGGAGCCTTGGCAGACGCGGGCCTGGCCGCGGCCCCATAAGTGTCCTTGGCAAGGGCCTTGCCGGGGCCCCGGCAAGGGTCTTGCCGCGGCACCGTGGTCGTCCCTGACAAGGGTCTTGCCGGGGGTCCCGTGGATCTCCTCAGCAAGGATCTCGCCGAGGGTCGTCGTCTTCTGGTCCTCATCTGATCTTATGTGTTCATGATCTTGATGAAGATCTGCATGCCACCACAGAGGTGCCTCCCGAGCCTTGGTTCCAATGAAGTTGGTTGGTGGTGTTGGAACCCGCGGGCTCAAGGGTGGCTTGCTCTGCTGGCATCGGGCAAGTTGCCCCGGCAAGGCTCTTGTCGGGGCTACGGAGGCTGCCCCGGCAAGGGTCTTGCTCGAGGAGTCCACCTCGCCCTCTTGCTCTGTTGTGCTTCTGGTCTTGGTGTTGCCTCGTTTGTCTTGCGCTTCGGCTTCCTTCTCTGCCCTGCTTAGTGTGGCCGCGGGCGCGGCTCCGACTGCCCGTGCACAAGTAAAGGGGTAAAAAAGGAGTGTCCCTACTTTTATACAGCGACAGGAGCCCCCGGGCCTGGGCCACACATAAGCACGACACGTTGTTGGGCCAGGCCTAGAACGGTGCGCGGGCAGGCGGGGCAGGATTTTACCGTGGTAACTTTTCGCTCGCTAGCGCTTCCCCACGACTCGCGTTGAGCGCGCGACATGGAGGGTCGTGCGTGACGTGGGGGTCATGCGTGGGGCGGTTTTCGCATGCATGCGACACATCGTGGTAAAGCGGCAGCTCGCGCCTTCCCCATAAAAAAGAGGGAGGCGCAGAGGCGCGGCTCATTTACTGAGTGGACTCGGGTCACGGTCTTCAAGGCGCCCGCGCCCCACGATCACGGGATGGGGAACGGTCGCCTCACCCGTCCCCTCGATCTTGCTCGCTCGCCACGTGTCCCCCATGCAGGTGGCAGGTGGCGGAGGCGGGAAACCGGGTCGTCGCTGATTGGGGCAGCGGGTCGGTCCCGATTCCCTGCGCCCCCGACGGTTGGATTGGTTGAGTGGGGCGGCCGAGCCCCGACCCCGCGCCTTTATAAAAAGGGGGATGTCATCCCACATTCTACCAGCATCCATCTCCTTCCACTTCTGCTCCTTTCTTCCATCTGCCATGGCGAGAGGGGGCGGAGGCCCTTCAACGGTGGCGGCGAGGGTCGCTGCTCGATAGCGTGCCCCTCCTTTCCAAGAGCCTGCGGCGGCGGAGCCGGCCACGAGAGGAAGGGGGAGGGAGCGAGGCTGAGGTCGCCGTGGCGCTCGGGGAAGACGGGGACGGGGCGGCGCACCGGCCTTGCCCTCGCCAGCGATGCCTCCCGCGATGGAGGGCCATGTCGGGGACCAGCCCCGTGAGTTCTTCATCAGGCTGCGCCGGCCACCGCGCCGGTGTCTCAGTCTCCCTACCCCATTTGCTCGGGAGATGGAGCTCGATCCGCCGCAGACCCTCAGGCTACACATGAGGGGCTGCGGGAACAGCGGTACACGGGTCGACGTCGACTTCCCCGCTCCTCACGTCATGTACCTCCGTCGTGGATGGAAGACGTTTGCTCGCGTCCACAGCCTGACGGCGGGGCTCATCCTCTACTTCAAGTTAATGGAGGGCGGCCTGCTCTCTGTCAAGGTCTTTGGAGATCTTGGAACTCGCCTAAAGTGCTACATGGAGAGCTCCTCCGACAATGAAGATTCCTCCTCAAGCGGGAGTGACGAGGAGGACAGCGACAGCGACGACGAGGGCGTCGAGCGGCGGAACGCCGACCTCGACTCCGGCTGACCGTGTCGCCCCTCCCTCGGCCACGCGCCCTGCCGAGGGCCTTCCTCGTCAAGCTCTCCATCGGCGCGTTCCCCGTCGCCTCCTTGGGTGGCTGGCGGAGGAGGGTTGGAGAGGGCGAAGAAGGCGGGTGGCGGTCGTCAAGTCGGAGTACGCGGGCACCAACGCCTTCGTCGCGTATTGTCGGCCCGCTGCCTCATCTTCCAGCTCCCCTCCCGGCACCGGGATGTTCTCTTGGTGCCTACTGCCCCTCGTACCTCGCCTAGGCGCTCTTTTTGCCCTCCTGCTATCTTGCTCCACCTTCTGGGGGGAGGGACAAGAAAGGGATTACGGGCACCTTATCTCTTTTTAGTTTGTAAGCCTGTGGGCACTTGTTAGATTTGAAATTTGTAATCCCCTTGCTCATGTTTTTCATCCCGTATGAACTATACATGTATGGGACGTCTTTAATGAACATGGGTGCTTGCCGGGTTCTTTGTGCGTGAGTGAGGCCCATGCCAAGGAGTGAATCCTTGTTATTTTTAAGATAAACATTAACGCCCGGCAACAGGCCTTGCCGTCCCCTTTCTTCAGCCGACCATTCTCACGCTCTTGGCGGAGGCAGGGGCAAAGTAGAGTTAGGCCCCTCGTTTATTTCCTCGCCACCGCGACTACGACCCGGGTCCGACCCAGGGACTTGGGTACAGGAAAAAGGGGGAGCACGATGGTCAAGGAGCAAAACGAGGTTTCATACGCCCCAACTTCATACGGAAATGCACAACAGAGGATGAAACACTTATCTGAATCTGCAGCCCCCGGCAGCTTTGGCTTGCCGTGGTTGGATTCTTGTATCTGCAGCCCCCGACAACCTTGGCATGCCGAGGCCGGGGCGCCGGCTCGTTCTCTTTCTTCCAAACAGCTCAGCAGAAACATCCATGTACCCTGCGAACCAAAGAGGATGGAAAGGAACAGAGAAACGCACACTCGACCTCTATGCTAGGGGTTAGTCGCCGCTAAGCACTATCAACCCTAACCGAGGGAGAGACTTAACCTAGCATGCATGCTAAAACTTAGGGCGCCAACGCTTCATTTATTTATGCTCAGGGTCTGCACCTGGCTTTGTACAGAGGGTTACATGCCTTGCCGGCAAGGCTAGTACAAAAGGTGGTTTGCCGAAGGGCCCGCCAACCGCGCCTGATGGGTAAAACTTGCGAAGATGTTCAATATTCCAGGAGTTGCTCACTGGAATAGCATCTTCGGTCTCCAGGCGGACTGCGCCGGGCCTGGTGACTCGTATTACCCGATAAGGGCCTTCCCACTTTGGCGTCAACTTGTTGGAATTCTTGGCCGATTGAACGCGCCGAAGAATAAGCTCGCCTTCCTCAAAGCTTCGGGCATGAACCTTGCGGCTATGGTAGCGGCGCAAGGCTTGCTCGTAGCATGCTGCTCTCACAGCCGCCCGAAGATGATCTTCCTCAAGGAGCATTGCGTCATCTTGCCGCAATTGCTCTTGCTCAAGCTCGTCATAAGCGAGCACTCGAGGTGACCCGTATGTGAGTTCCGTGGGGAGAATTGCTTCTGCCCCGTATACAAGGGCAAAGGGTGTCTGGCCGGTGGCTTGATTTGGCGTCGTTCTGATCGACCAAAGAACCGCCGGCAACTCATCAATCCAGTGCCTTCCACTCTTGTGCAGCTTGTCAAAAGTCTTTGTTCTCAGGCCTTGCAGTACTTCAGCATTTTCCTTCTCCGCCTGGCCGTTGCTCCGTGGGTGTGCCACGGAAGCGAAACAGACCTTGCTGCCGAGGTCCTGGATGTATTGCATGAAGGTGTGGCTTGTGAACTGCGTGCCGCTGTCGGTGATGACCCTGTTTGGCACACTAAAATGGCAGACTAGCCCCTTGAAGAACTTGACGGCTGACTGTGCTGTAACCTTTCTCACTGCCTCCACCTCCGGCCACTTTGTGAACTTGTCGGTCGCAACGTACAAGTACTCAAAGCCCCCGACAGCGCGGGGGAAAGGGCCCAGTATGTCGAGCCCCCAGACCAAAAATGGCCAGGAGAGAGGAATTGTTTGAAGGGCTTGAGCTGGTTGATGAAGCTTCTTCGAATGGAACTGACACGCTTCACACTTGGTTACTAGTGTCGTTGCATCCTGGAGGGCAGTGGGCCAGAAGAAACCTTGCCAGAACGCCTTGCCAGCAAGGGCCCTCGACCCTATGTGGGAGCCACATATGCCTCAGTGTATCTCCGCCAACAGCTCCAGTCCTTCCTCCCGGGGGATGCACTTCAATTTCACACCGTTCGGCCTTTTCCTGTACAGGACCTCATCGACGTACTGATACATAGCAGACCGACAGGCTACTTTCTCCGCTTCTTCCTGCTCCTCAGGAAGCTCCCTTGTTTGGAGGAACCGGACGGTATGTTGCGCCCATACCGGAGCTTGGGGCTCGACGACAAGGACTAAAGGCATTTCTTTTGCTATGGGAGCGTCCGTCTCTACGGCCAGGGCTTGACGGCCTGCCGGAGTCAGTCGCTCCTCAGCAGGCTCAGAATCCGCGGCAACCCCTTGCCAGCGGCCCCCCGGGGCTCAGCGGGAAAGTACTTGTCGGGGCCTGATTTCCTCCGTTTGTTCTGCTCCATTGATGGTTCGACGGATGGTTGAGTTAATTGAAGCAAAAAAGTACCTGGTTCCACAGGTAGCTTGAATGCAGCGCGCTTTGACAGGTAATCAGCGATGTCGTTCTCCGCTCAGGGAATGTGCTCCGCTCGTATACCGTAAAAGCGCTCCTCTAGCTTCCTCACCTCATCTACGCAGGCTTCCATCAACGGGCTCTGATAATCTTTGTTGACTTGCTTGACGACAAGCTATGAATCACCCCTGACGATGAGCTTCTTAATCCCGAGGTCTGCCGCGATCCTGAGACCGGCAAGCAACCCCTCGTATTCATCGGTGTTATTTGTGGACATCTCCTTGGGAAAGTGCATCTGGATTACATACTTGAGGTGCTCTCCGGTGGGTGCAACTAGCAACACACCGGCACCGGCACCTTGCAGTGAGAAAGCCCCATCAAAGTACATGATCCAGTTGCGACTTGCTTCCTTGCCGGGGAGAGTGGTCTCCTGGATCTCTTCGTCGGGCGTTGAGGTCCATTCCGCAATGAACTCCGCCAGGACTCTGCTCTGGATTGTCGAAGTACTTTCAAAATTCAAACCAAAGCTCGACAGTTCCAAGGCCCACTGCAAGATCCTCCCGGTTGCGTCTAGGTTATGCAGTATCCGTTGCAACGGGAGGTGGGTAACGACGGTGATTTCGTGTGCTTGGAAGTAATGGAGCAGCTTCCTCGAGGCCATAAGGAGGCCGAAGAGCAATTTCTGCACACCGGTGTACCTTGACCTATCCCCCTGCAAGAGGGAGCTGACAAAGTAAACCGGGTGCTGCATCATCTTCTTCTTCTACACCACTTCATTTGGCTGTGCAGGCCCCGTCCCGATGGAGTCAGACTCTGCCAGGGGCCTTGCCTTGCCGGCGCTAGGCCCTGCCGGGGAAATCTCTGGCTCGCCGTCTGCCGGTCCTGCCGTTGCCACTGCCTCTTCGTCGACCTCCCTCTACGCCACTAGCGCGGCGCTGACCACTTGATTCGTCGCCGCCAGAAACAGCAGCAATGGCTCTTGTGGTTTAGGCACAACCAGTACTGGTGTAGAGGAGAGGTATTTCTTCAGGTCCTGTAGTGCCGCTTCGGCCTTCGGGGTCCACTCCATTGGGCCTGCCTTCTTCAAGATTTTGAAAAAGGGGAGGGCACGCTCAGCAGACTTGGATATGAATCGGCTCATGGCGGCAACGCAGCCGGTGAGCCGACGCACATCCTTGATCCGCTTGGGCGCCTCAATCTGCTCGATAGCCTTGATCTTGTCTGGGTTCGCCTCGATCCCATGCTGTGACACAAAGAACCCGGGAAGTTTGCCGGACGGAACTCCGAAGACACACTTCTAAGGGTTCAACTTGAGGTTGATCTTGCTCAAATTTGCAAACGTCTCCTCCAGATCTTGTACAAGTGTTGCCCTGTCCTTGGTCTTGACCACTATGTCATCCATATATGCTTCCATATTTCTATGTAGCTGGGGCTCAAAACCAATTTGGACTGCTCTTGCAAACGTTGATCCAGCACTCTTCAACCTAATGGGCATCCGTAAAAAGCAATACGTACCACATGGGGTGATGAATGCTGTCTTTTCTTCGTCTTCCCTTGTCATGAAGATCTGGTGGTACCCTGATTAGGCATCGAGGAATGATAACAGATCACACCCGACCGTGGAGTCAACAATCTGGTCGATGCGCGGCAACAGGAAAGGGTCCTTGGGACAAGCCTTATTGATATCTGTGTAGTCAATACACAGCCTCCACTTCCCATTTGCCTTGCGCACCACCACCGGATTGGCCAACCACATCGGATGGAGTACTCCTCTCACCAAGCCTGCTGCCTCCAACTTCCTGATCTCCTCTGTGATGAACTCCTGCTGTTCCAAAGCTTGCTTCCTGACCTTCTTCTTGATGGGTCGCGCATGGGGGCAGACAACAAGATGGTGCTCAATCACTTCCCTGGGAACGCCGGGGATGTCGGATGCATGCCATGCAAACACATCGACATTCGCCCGCAGGAAAGTGACGAGCACGCTTTCCTATTTGTTGTCGAGGGTGGAGCTTATGGTGAAAGCCCCTCCCGTGCCATCCCCCTTGATGGACACCTTCTTGGTCTCTGGTGGTGCAGCTCTGGATTTCTTGCTCGTGCCGGAGGAGATCTCTGGCACGTCCTCGGCGGTAGCACAACACTCTGAAGAGGTGCGCTTTCCGGAGTGGGTGCGAGAGGTCTTGCCGGTCTTCTTCTTCCCTCCCGGGGCTTCAGCGGCTGGAGCAAGTGCCTTGGCGGTAGCTGCTGCAACTGCTTCCCGATAGAGTAGGTCGGCGCAGATCAGCGCATCCTTCTTGTCGCAGGGGACGGTGATGATGGTCATCGGCCCAGGCATCTTCAGCGTGTTGTAGGCGTAATGCGACACCACCATGAACTTGGCTAGTGCCGGGCGGCCGAGGACCCCATTGTAGGGCAAGGGGATCTCGGCTACATCGAAGACAATCATTTCCATCCTGTAGTTCAACTCGCCTCCAAACGTCACAGGCAACATGACCTTCCCCTTCGGCTGGCTCCTTCCTGGGTTGACCCCTTGAAACATGCCCGTCTCCTTGAGGTCTCCATCTGGAATTTGCAGCCTTTTGATCACAGCGGGTGAGATCTGTTGGGTAACGTAGCAATAATTCAAAATTTTCCTACGTGTCACCAAGATCAATCTAGGAGATGCTAGCAACGAGAGAGAGGGCGTGCATCTTCATACCCTTGAAGATCACTAAGCGGAAGCGTTACAAGAACGCGGTTGATGGAGTCGTACTCGCGGCGATTCAAATCGCGGAAGATCCGATCTAGCGCCGAACGGACGGCGACCCCGCCTTCAACACACGTACAGCCCGGGGACGTCTCCTCCTTCTTGATCCAGCAAGGGGAGAGGAGAAGTTGAGGGAGAACTCCAGCAGCACGACGACGTGGTGGCAATGGAGCTCGTGGTTCTCCGGCAGAGCTTCGCTAAGCACTACGGAGGAGGAGGAGGAGTTGGAGGAGGAGAGGGCTGCACCAGGCTAGGGGTGCGGCTGCCCTCCCACCCCCCCTCTATTTATAGGCGCAAGGGAGAGGGGGGCCGGCCCCCTCCAGATGGATCTAGAGGGGGGCGGCGGCCAAGGGGGGAGGCTTGCCCCCCAAGCCAAGGGGGCGCCCCCTTTAGGTTT